>NC_091190.1:8510385-8567885 GCF_040958095.1 Procambarus clarkii | reverse complement strand
ATGCACATCCGGTACATCGTCCACCTTCTTCTACAGAGCCGTCGGTATAGCACTGATACACATCGTTACCCATACTCTGAGTACTTTCAGTGATGCTTTTCAGTGTTAACTGTTTTAATAATGTAGTGTGCACACTATCTTTCTTGGGCGCATTTACAAAATCAACTGATAGATCCCAGTTATCCCATGGAGTAATTGGCTGATTAATCATTAGTTGAGTTGGATACATATTTGATATTTTGATGGAGTTGGCTACCTTGTAGAACTTTATAGTGGCTTTAGGCATTGTATGTACTAGCTCTACCTATAAGTCTACCAATCCTTGTAAAAATTTATTGTACGTATGTACCTTACCTAAATAAAATTGTATTGTATTGTATTGTATTGTAACCAATATACATAATCAGATTTCGTTCTTCTTCTATAGACCTCAGGTCAGTGCAGCATATTAGAAAGTTTAGCTTGAAACTTCATGTGTTGTCTAGATCTACTCAATGCCTTCACGCCGAAAACTGTGCTAATAGACAAAATTCTCTCACTTATGGTAGGTAATTTTAACTCTGCTCTCATATTAACTATTCTCGTGGACTTTGGAGCCCCAAGGATGAGACGCATAGCTTCATTTTGCAAGGTTTCAAGAGATTTCAGCTCTCTGTCAGTATACAGTGTGAGGTGTAGAGCATTGTAGTCAATCACAGAGCGTATAAATGATACATAAAACATTCTAGCAAGTCTTACGTTAAGTCCATGATTGACACCAACAAGGACCCGCAAGGGCTTTAATCTCTCCCAAAGTCTCCTCTTGAGAGAAGAAAGGTACCCAGGGTCGTTATTGGGGACACCAAGGTATCTGTAAGACACGCAGTGCTCGAGTGCTCGCCCATCCATATGATAATTGGGTGGTGGAATACTACATGGAATGAGGGCACGAGTTTTCTGTACAGAGATAAGGAGGCCACATTCCTCAGCTCTAGTAGCAAAAGCGTCGAGCAGAACTTGCATTCTAGGCTCGGTGGCAGCCTGTAAACATATATCATCAGCATAACAAATGACAGTGTCTTCATTATTAGTTGGAAGATCTTTTATAAGTTTATGCATCAGAACGTTGAACAACAAGGGACTGAGGACCCCTCCTTGTGGAGTTCCCAGTTCAAAGTGTTTGCTCTCTATGCTTTTAACACCATTAAACAAAACATATGCTGTTCGATTAGACAAATAGCCCTTTATCCATTTCAGTAATTTTCCTTGTATTCCCAGCTCGGCAAGCTGTTCCAGTATGATTTCTCTGTTTGCTGTATCAAAAGCTGCTGCTAGGTCGATGAAGACTGTTTGAGGGGAAGCTTCAATATGTGCGAAGTACTCAGCAAAACAGTGTTGTGTACTGAGCCCAGGCATAAATCCAAACAGTTGAGGTGACAGGTGCCCCTGTATACGATACATGAGTCGGTTAAGAACAATACGTTCAAGCACTTTGCAAACACACGATGTTAGAGATATGGGTCTATAATTATATGTGTGGTTTGGGGATGGGAACAATGACACTCTTTGTCCAAGCATCAGGTAATACTCCTTCACGTTAACTCATTCTGTACAACACTAATAGTGGATTACCTGGTACGTGTGAGACTAATCTCAGTAGACTGTAAGTAATACCATCCTCTCCAGGAGCAGTTGATTTTCCCATCTTTAGTGCATGATTTAATTCCCATTCAGTTATATCATTAAGGTCCGACACGTCGATAGCTCTACAGGCAAGATTGATGGTTCGTTGTCTGTTGGGGCGTGTGTCATCAAGTTTGTGTTGTATGTTAATTGGGAGTGAGTCGTAGCTCGATGTTAGTGCCCATTGATCAAGGAGAATGTTTGCTTGTTCTAGTGGTCTGTGGTGCAGCGGTTTGGTTGGGCTGCTCCTAGAGATTTTTCGTATATTTTCCCAAACTTCAACAAGTGTTGTTTGCTCATTTATACTTTGTAAGAACTCTTCCCAATGTTTATTACGTATAACGTTGCTCATGTCTCTCACCTCTCTATTTGCAACTAGAAATGCATGCAAGTCACCTTGTGCTTTGGTTCGTTTGTACGTATCTCCAAGTTGCTTTACTCGTTCATGTTCTTTAACAAATACGGGATCAAGGACCCACTTGGGTGGTGGTAGGTGTTGCCCATTTCTGCTAGGCTTACGACCTGTTCCCCAACACATCCATGTGTCGTAGTAGGAGTTCGCCCTGAGCAGCCGTGGCGTGCGGACGTGTCCCGTCCACCGTGACTGCTGGGGTTGTTTGCCAATTTGGTCACCAGGTGGTGGGGGCGTTTCTGCCCTCCCAGTGGTGTTGCCTGCCTGGCTGTGTGCTGACGTGGCAGTTCTGACATGGGGGGCCTTCCACTTCCTCCTGTTCTACGTGTGAATTCCGTGGGACTGGAGTTCTCGTGTAAGGCTGGTTATCCAGCCGTTGAGTTGGTGATGTGTGACATGCTTCGTGTCTCGGTGGAGGCTGTCTACGGACTTGAGCTTGTTACGGCCCACCGGGTGATTGTCAAGTTCGTGAGGGAGGAGGAGTATCGGGACTTCCTCCGTCGGTACGAACGGCGTTCGTTGCACTTGCCGAATGGCGCCGGCTCTGTTGTGGTCTCGGACTGCAGTGGTGCCCTGACTTATGTCAGTGTGCACGGTGCGCCCCTGGAGTTCCCTGAAGACCTTCTCCGGCGCTTCTTTGGGAGGTATGGTGCTGTCATCAGTGTGCGGGTGAACTCGCTTTCATCGGGGAAGTATGCTGGGAAACGGACGAACATCCGTACCTTAGGTATGCGCCTGCGGTCGGATATCCCATCTTCTATCCAGCTCCTGGGTTACTACGTTCGGGTGTATTATGTCCGGCAGCCCCATACCTGTTTCCGTTGTGGCCAGTTAGGACATCAGGCTGCCGGGTGCTCTCAGGCCCCTGCTGCACCTGTTAACTTGTTCCAAGAAGAGGATTTTCCGCCGCTCCCTCAGGGCGTGGATTCCGGAGATGAAGAGGGGCAGGTCCCGTTCGCTGCTGATGCGGCCCCCCCTGCGTCACCCGACGTGTTTCCAGTATTGTTGTCCCTCCTCCGGGTGTTCCGGTGGCTCCTGGCGCTGGTCAATTCGCTGTGCCAGTTGCTCCCGAAGGTCTTCTGGATGGTCTCTGCGAGTCATCTACATCTTGCTCGTCTCCTGCTGCTGCGCCTGGCCCTGAGCCCTCGCCAGGTGTTACGGCTGTGCTGGGTGCTGGGGGGGCTGCGGAGCATCCTGTAGTGTGCGGCCCGGTTCCCCCTGTGGTTGAGGCTGCTGCCGTACTGCGACGGGCGTCGGTTCACGCGGTTTGTGAGGCCCGTGGTTCTGGATCCGCCTCCGGCAGTGAGGATGTGCGGCCGGTGCCCAAGCGTTCCAGGCGTTCTTCAACTGCTTGGGCTGATGTGGAGGACTTCGGCACAGGTGGAGCTTCGGGCGATGATGTGGCGGTTCTGGGTGCTTCGCGCTCTATGTCACTGGTGGTTGCTGACGTCCATGTGTCTGCTGTTGACGATGGTTGTACCTATGATTTACCTCCTGTTCTTTCTCCTGCAGAAGGTTCTCCGCAGTGGGGGGTGGTCATCCTACAGACGTGGATGGTGAGAGTTCTGTTGCGCGCCGAGGCATCAAGCGGTACTGAAGAAGGATGCCAAGCGTGGGGGGTCCCTGCAGATGCAACGTCCGGTGGTTGACGCGGGGCCCTGTGAGGCAGCCGAGGAGGCTCCCAGTGCGCTGCCCATTGCCCGGCCTCGTGGGAAGGAGCCCCTCCCTCTCGTCTTGGCCTCCGGAGTGGCGCATGATGCTCGGCACCCTTTGCGGTTTGACATTGTTGACCGCGTGCATCCTGTTCCGTGGTGCCCTTCTTCCATCTGGGTATAGCGGGCTCGGTGTTTTGTTGTGGGTGTGCCGGAGTTAATGCCTGATTCTCGTACTGTTAATAATGAACCTGTTCCAGATGACGTCGTGTTACTGTGGGAGGCATATTGTGTATGATTCCCGGCGGCGGAGTGGCCGGATAAGTATGAACAATTTGAGTAGTCTGTGTGCTTGCTGTGACCTGTGGTTTGTTGCAATGTGGTGTACCTATTATGCGCCCTTCAGGCCGGTGTCGTTTTTTTGTTGTATTTATTATATTTCCGTTACCCTTCTGTCCGGTGTTGTTGTGTTTCATTGTGTTTATGCTCATTGTTGAGTTTTTGTTGTCGGCCCTTCAGGCCGGTATTTAGTGTATTTGTGTTACTTGTATTAATTTGCTTTGTGCTTTTGTATTTTTTGTTGTTGTTGTCTGATTGTTTGTTATTGGTTTATTATTTTATTGTATTTATTCGCATGTTCGCATGTAAAAATAAAAAAAAAATAAAAATGTGTCGTAGTAGGTAGTAATCGTATCAACGAGATCTCTGGAGAAGGCTTGTACATTCGTTATTGTGTAATCTTGATACCATTTCGATATACAATTAATAAAGTGGTCATGCAAGCCATATGGAATATTTATTTTCCGTCTCTGATGTCTATTAGGTACATCACACTGTACCTCATAGGAAGCAGAAACTGCATAGTGATCACTAACTAAGTGATTTACCAACGAACATTCCATCCTATCTTGCACAAGGTTTCTACCCATTACATAATCAAGTCTGCCTTCCAATAAATGAGTTTGGGTATCCGTAGTATACACGGTTAATCTGTTGTCATAAACATATTTGATAAAGTTGCATCCATTATCGTTATTAGTACTGTCTCCCAGCGTAATATGTCTAGCATTAAAATCTCCCATGTATATTGTCCCATGATTGTCTAGATCTGGGAACAATGTTATATTGAGTTTCTGGCTTCTGGCATATACGTTGAGGAATGAAAAGTGGCCTGCTGTAGTTTGTACATGAAGGTGATGGTACTGTGTGTGTGTACATTGTGTGACGCGCTCACAAGAATGAGCGGTAAATCACTTCTGACGTATGTTAATAGGCCTGTGGCGTTACTGTTATTATAGGATGCATAACCACTGATCTTTGGTGGGGTTTTGTTTATCATATTGGACGTGTAGGGCTCCTGTAAAGCAATTATATCTATGCTGTTACTGGTAACATATGCAATTAGGTCATTCAGTCTTCTGTTGATGCTACGAATGTTCCAACTGAGAAACCTAATGGTTCTTGTGTCAACAGCAGCCATCGTCTCGGTGTTGTTCCTCCCTGGGACTGGTGGTCCCATTGTTGTCCTTGTCCCACTTACACAATGTGTCAATAAGTGACTCTACGACGTAAAGAGCCACACCAACCTGGCGTTTGGTATCGTCAGGAACATCTGGTGACATCATCAGTTTCTTGATCACTGAATAACTCGGGATGGTCCGCGAGTGAATGTTCTCTGTAAGTCGTATGGCATAATTACTGTCACTCAGAGTATTATCTTTTTCATTCTCGCACTTGGCTTGAGCGCGTTCGTTAAGGTCAATAATCATTTTAAAATATGCTGATGCAGATCGACTTCCTTTTCCAGTTAATGTTTCTGTGTCACTATCACTGCTGTCATCCCTGAGTTGACTGACGACGTCGCTGCCACCGCCTCCGTTGTCGCTCTCATCTCTGCTGCCGCCGCCGCTGCTGCTGCTGCTGCCGCCGCCGCCGCTGCCGCCGTCACCACCACCACAGGAACCTTTACCAGCGCGGGCCACGGCTGTGACACAGCAGCATGGAGGCTGCTGTATCTCTTGTGAAGGAGCCTGACGTAGCGCCTGTATAATTTCAGTCAGTTCAGCTACCTGTGCTTGCAAGGTTGCCAACTGTCCATTAACTGTTGTCTCAGGCTGTTGTGTGTTGTCAGGGGCGTTGCTGGTACTGTCACCACTATGGGATGGGTCAACAGTACTAGAGCCGGCATCAGTAGGCACTTGTTGTGTCTCGGGCACTTGCCTCCTTGTGCCAAGGGAGGCTGGCCGTTTGGTACAGTCTGAGTGCCAGATGGTGACGCCTTCCGTACCACATCTGAAACACTTCCGCAGCGGTTTAGACGGAGTCACAGATTCAGGATGTTGCCCTGCTTCTGTTGCAGTGTTCTGTTGCTCCTGTTCCTGCTTTCTTTGGTCTCTGGTCTTCTTATACTGACAATCCTTCAGTGCACGAGGACCGGAACAGAGAGCACACTTGGGTGTGGGGCACCAGCAGTACTTAGCTATGTGGCCACTGCCACAGCACTTGTAACACTCCACAGTGTTCGGCTCCCACACCCTGAACGTGCTGGGGGGCGCATACAACCCACCAAACCAATACTTGTCAGGTGGCGGGTCAGGCTTTTTCCAGACTATGACTATTTGATCAGTTGGCTTACCATTCATGGTCAATCTTCGTGCTCTGTGTACCCCGTCTAATTCATAGGCCCACTCTAGTGGATACCCGTGACTGTACCTGTAGACTAGGTATTCAACCATCTTCTTGTTCCGTGTTGGATTATCTAGAGGGGAGAGCTTTACATCACCTATTTTCCCTTGTAGAAGAGTCTCCACAACCTCCTGCTTCTCTCTTGAAACATACACATATGGGGAGTTGACATGTGGACGTACCACGCCTGCAGAGCCAGGTGGGTACACCTCGCTCAGTTTCTTACTCCACACAATCATGTCAGCCACACTCGTGCCTTTAGGGAAGGTCAGACGTGTGTCTGACCTTCTCCTTGGTGTTATCGGACGCCTTCCACCCTGTTGTTCACCAGGCTTCTGTTTCCCTTGTTTCCTTCTCTGGCTCTTACTTACCACCGCCTCAAACCCATCATTGGGTGGTGGGGTGACAGTGTCACTGGTCACGGTAGGGGAGAACCCTGAGGGTCCAGCAGCTACCTCCTCCATACCTGCTTCTTCAGGCGGCATTAATTGTTGCTCTAACCTCTTCCGATACCTGGTTTGCATTAATAATCATATGATGATGATTAACACGACAAATGGCAGAGCAGGCAGCATGCCCTACCAGTCATCAGCGCCAACAGTCATAAACCTGCTCTGAGGGGTAGATGTATGTATGTATGTATGTATGTATGTATGTGTTTATAGTTGTGTTTTTGCGGGGGTTGAGCTTTGCTCTTTCGGCCCGCCTCTCAACTGTCAATCAACTGTTTACTAACTACTTTTTTTTTTTCCACACCACACACACACACCCACCCCAGGAAGCAGCCCGTGACAGCTGACTAACTCCCAGGTACCTATTTACTGCTAGGTAACAGGGGCACTTAGGGTGAAAGAAACTTTGCCCATTTGTTTCTGCCTCGTGCGGGAATCGAACCCGCGCCACAGACTTACGAGTCCTGCGCGCTATCCACCAGGCTACGAGGCCCCCCTATGTATGTATGTATGTATGTATGTATGTATGTATGTATGTATGTATGTATGTATGTATGTATGTATGTATGTATGTATGTATGTATGTATGTACTCACCTATTTGTGCTTGCGGGGGTTGAGCTCTGGCTCTTTGGTCCCGCCTCTCAACTGTCAATCAACAGGTGTACAGTTTCCTGAGCCTATTGGGCTCTATCATATCTACACTTGAAACTGTGTATGGAGTCAGCCTCCACCACATCACTTCCTAATGCATTCCATTTGTCAACTACTCTGACACTAAAAAAATTCTTTCTAATATTTCTGTGGCTCATTTGGGCACTCAGTTTCCACGTGTGTCCCCGAGTGCGTGTGCCCCTTATGTTAAATAGCCCGTCTTTATCTACCCCTGTCAATTCCTCTGAGAATCTTGTATGCCGTAATCATGTCCCCTCTAACTCTTCTGCCTCCCAGTGACGTGAGGTTTAATTCCCGTAGTCTCTCCTCGTAGCTCATACCTCTCAGTTCGGGTACTAATCTGGTGGCAAACCTTTGAACTTTTTCCAATTTGGTCTTATGCTTGACTAGATATTGACTCCGTGCTGGGGCTGCATACTCCAGGATTGGTCTGACATGGGTGGTATACAAAGTTCTGAATGATTCCTTGCACAAGTGTCTAAATGCCGTTCTTATGTTAGCCAACCTGGCATATGCTGCTGATGTTATTCTCTTGATATGGGCTTCAAGGGACAGGTCTGGCGTGATATCAACCCCCAGGTCTTTCTCTCTCTCTGACTCCTGAAGTATTTCATCTCCCAAATGATACCTTGTAACTGGTCTCCTGCTCCCTACACCTATCTTCAATATATTTGCTTGGGTTAAAGTCTAACAACCATTTGTTCGACCATTCCTTTAGTTTGTCTAGGTCTTCTTGAAGCCTCAAGCAGTCCTCCTCTGTCTTAATCATTCTCATAATTTTGGCATCGTCAGCAAACATTGAGAGGAATGAGTCTATGTATGTATGTATGTATGTATGTATGTATGTATGTATGTATGTATGTATGTATGTATGTATGCATGCATGCATGCATGCATGCATGTATGTATGTATGTATGTATGTATGTATGTATGTATGTATGTATGTATGTATGTATGTATGTATGTATGTATGTATGTATGCATGTATGTATGTATTCCCAATCACGTTAAAGACTCTCCCTCTATCATCCAGTTTAAGAGAAAAACAACTATGTACTAAATAATCAACTCCTTGTAACTTTAATTATGCTGACCTTCCTATCTGTATTCAGACTGAGCCTACCATCATTAAAGGTGATTATAACGCTAGGCATAGGAATATTGGTAATTCGCAGTTCAGTAATCGTAACGGCAACCAACTGGTGTCACTATTAGGTAGTCACGATGATGCACAGATTGTGGGTGACATTGAACCGACGAATATCTACGGAGGTATTCTTGATCTATGTCTCGGTTTCAACGTCTCCCACACCGTGTGCGCCTCGTCAATAGTGCCAGTTATGGCGTCTGATCATCTGGCCATATTAGCCACTGTAAGCATTGGCAGCTCTATCCTCCCTGGTGGAGTGTTCAAGCGGAAGAGGCTGGCTGTGCCCATCGATCAACGAGACAATCTTGTTGCTCATGTGTCAGGATGGTACAGTTCATCTGAGCCTTCATCAGTTGAAGATTTTAACAATGAGCTCACAGGTACTATCGAGCAGTTTATAGAATCACTTGATCCATCGTCCAGGCCACGTAACCCAAATTACACTGGTCATAGCACTTATGTTTATTATAATGATTCTAAATTGCATGCACTAAAACGCACTGCCAGAATAATTGGACTAGCTTATAGAAGGACCCGCACTGCTGAAATGCTTAAGCTCTTTCAAACGGCTCTGGCAGAGGCCAGGGAACGTATGGTGGAGCTGAGGCAGACAGACTGGGAAACTTTTGTCCGTGGTCTCAATTCTCACACGCCACTAAGTCGGGCATGGAAGGATATCAACAAGATCAAAGGGAAAAATGTTGCAGAGATTGCGCACCCTAATCCTCTGCACAGAGCAAATGAGCTTGTTGATGCTTGGGCCACAACTTCCAGCTTTGACAGTCTTCCTCTACCCACCCAGATTGAATTAAATAATAGATATGTTGATAGAGCAAGGCTCCTTGACTTCATGCTTCATCAAGAGGATGACTGTGACATGATTTTTACTTAATATGAACTAGACTCTGCTCTACATAAAGGCAAAGCTACATCACCCGGGGAGGACGGAGTTACTTACGGCATACTGCATATGCTTCTGCTAGTTCCAGGGAATCCCTTGCTTGAATTGTATAATAAGAGCTATGTAACTGGGGAGCTTCCAAAGTCGTGGACCAACAGTCTTATTATTCCCATTCCTAAACCAAACCAGCAGAGTGCTTTTCGCCCAATCTCCCTCACTAGTTGTCTCTGTAAGTGTCTAGAGAGGATGGTTTTCAACCGCCTACTTTACAGAATTAGTAACATGTTGTCTCCCCAGATATATGGCTTTACGCATGGAAAAAGTGTTCATCACTGTATTACCACATTCCTCACCCTGCATACTGATAGATCATATACCACTTTCCTAGATCTTAAGTCAGCCTTTGACATTGCTAACCTACACGTCATTCTGAGCGAACTTGCTAAAATGAATGTTGGAGGATGGCTTCTACGGTGGATAAGAGGCTATCTATCCAACAAGAAGTCATCTGCACTGTTCCAAAGGCATAGGAGTGTAACGAGAGATTTTGAACTTGGCACTCCACAGGGAGGTGTCCTCAGTCGTACTCTGTTCAATGTGTTAATCAATGCACTTTTAAACTTAGTAACTAGAAGGCCCAGCGAACACATCATTAGCTATACGGATAATATACTGATCCACACCAATAGGTATACCAACACCCAAAATGTTCTGAACTCTGCATTGTACACATGCCAGGAACTATGCTTAGTCATCTCAGTAGAGAAAACAAAGATCCTGAACCGACACCCACCCAGACGGGGTGGGGCCGTTCGCAAAATGCAGTTGCATGATGGCTCTCTGCTCGACTATGTAACCAGATACAAATACCTTGGTCTTGAAGTTCCACTGTACCGCAATGTTGTAGCCAGACTGGGTCGCCAATGTAGAGAGAGGCTCCGTGCTCTCAAGGCTGTGGCAGGCTACCATCCAAGTTATGGTGCAAATGTGAGAATTGGCAAAATTATGTATCTCTCATATATTAGGTCACTGATTGATTATGCTGCACCCATGCTTGCTCTAGTGCCTGAGAGAATGCTTGGAGGGTTGGAAAAGATGCAAAACGAAGCCATGAGGATTATCCTCGGATGCCCCCGTACAACTAAATTACTAAACATGAGGAAGGAACTGAATATTTCATGTGTAAGTGATCGTATCACTGAAATTAATGCTTTAATTGGTATCAAGATGCTTAGGCTAACCCACCCTAACCCCTGCACTGAAGCCCTCCAAGCCTTCTTCCTTGAAGGTCAGCATCTCTCCAAATGGATTACCAAGACTGCCACTGTGCTCAGAACGTAAAATATTCATCACCTCCACCAAGAGAGACAACAACACTTTCCTGCCCCATGGGAGATCACTCCTTTCCAAATTACTGTCCCTCCCTTTCATTGTACTTTGCTTCGACAAGAAGCAAAGTACAATGACTTAAGCCAAATTGATGCTTTAGTCAGAGAGCGCTCATTTTCCCAGATTATTTACACTGATGGATCCTTGCATCAGTCCTATGGTGCAGCTGGAAGTGCAGTTGTTGTGAGAGGGAGAGATGGTTCCATCTCCCATGAGTGTGGAGCGCGTCTAAGTAACTGGGCCTCCACTCTTCAAACAGAATTGGTTGCCATAATCCTTGCACTCGAGCGTGTATATGAATCCAAAGTTGACACGCTAATTGTAAGTGACTCCTTGTCATCCTTGACTGCCCTCAGCTCCACAAGGCATAACTGTGACGTGCTTATCTCTGAAGCTAGACACAGATATAATGAAATAATCAATGATGGAGTCAGGATCTGTCTCCTGTGGATTCCTTTCCATATTGGTCTCTGAACACATGATAGAACTGATGAGTTGGCCAAGATTTTTGCTCGTGAAGAGGGAATTGATTACCAACTTGGACTGCTTTTGAGCAGCCTGAGGGCAGCAATATTCCGGGAACATCAACTGAATTTCGGAGACTTGAGGCAAAGTGAAATTCACATCAGTTACTCCATCTATCATCATTCTATCATGCAGGAAGTACTGCACATCTACGGGCCATCCAATAAGATTAGCAGACTTCTAGATGTTACTACTGCTAGGTTTAGGCTCGGCTACAAGTACCTCTGGGAGTTTGTAACATCTGCTGATGTAGATTTGACTAAATGTAAACTCTGTCAGCAGAACTATTCGCATGCTTTGCGTCATTATATAATGGAATGTGAAAAAATCGCAGAATTCAGAGATAACACCATTAATGGTGTCCAAGAAATTTGTAAGTACTTACTTCATTCACATTGATGTGCTGCCCGAAATCTTACCGAAGTATCCAAAATTTGCTTACTGTAGGTAATGTATGCACATGACTGTAAAGCTGCCGCCCAGTTGGGTGGGTGTGGAGCACATGACTGTAAAGCTGCCGCCCAGTTGGGTGGGTGTGGAACACATGACTGTAAAGCTGCCGCCCAGTTGGGTGGGTGTGGATCACATGACTGTAAAGCTGCCGCTCAGTTGGGTGGGTGTGGAACACATGACTGTAAAGCTGCCGCCCAGTTGGGTGGGTGTGGATCACATGACTGTAAAGCTGCCGCTCAGTTGGATGGGTGTGGAACATGACTGTAAAGCTGCCGCCCAGTTGGGTGGGTGTGGAGCACATGACTGTAAAGCTGCCGCCCAGTTGGGTGGGTGTGGAGCACATGACTGTAAAGCTGCCGCCCAGTTGGGTGGGTGTGGAACATGACTGTAAAGCTGCCGCCCAGTTGGATGGGTGTGGAGCACATGACTGTAAAGCTGCCGCCCAGTTGGGTGGGTGTGGAGCACATGACTGTAAAGCTGCCGCCCAGTTGGGTGGGTGTGGAGCACATGACTGTAAAGCTGCCGCCCAGTTGGGTGGGTGTGGAGCACATGACTGTAAAGCTGCCGCCCAGTTGGGTGGGTGTGGAGCACATGACTGTAAAGCTGCCGCCCAGTTGGGTGGGTGTGGAGCACATGACTGTAAAGCTGCCGCCCAGTTGGGTGGGTGTGCAACAAGACTAATAACAGTGTGATTCACCATAGATGTAAAGTGCCTTGTATAGTGACTGTTGTGAGCCTCTTGTTAAATCACTTGTGATACAAAAGATTATTGATGTGTGTATTTGTGTAGGTGATTGAATATGTATGTGTATATATGTATATTTATATATATGTACATGTATGTATGAGTATGTGAACATGTATATATAACATTAATAATTCAAACTACTAATAATTCAAGTGTAACTAGCGTCAAAAGATTGTTATTTGCTTAGCTAAACGAACTAGAGGGTTCAGTTCCTAAACCGATTATGTGCCTCTGTAATCCTTAACACCACCGCCCACGGGATGGGTATGGGTTGCATAATAAAGATAGAAATTGAATTGTAACTTACCTTATCTCCTAAATGTCAACAAATGTCAGTTCAGTTCATGCTGTTGATCTCAATTAGTCTTAAGTCTTAGTTTTCAAGTTTTTTCCCCAGATCTTGCCCAAAGCGCTGTGCGTATTAGTGCTTTAGGCAGAGTATATACTTGTTCTTTCTTGAAATTCAACATTCTACTTGTAACTCCCAACCACTCCCAACACCACCACCACCCCCAACACCACCACCACCCCCAACACCACCACCACCCCCAACACCACCACCACCCCCAACACCACCACCACCCCCAACACCACCACCACCCCCAACACCACCACCACCCCCAACACCACCACCACCCCCAACACCACCACCACCCCCAACACCACCACCACTCCCAACACCACCACCACTCCCAACACCACCACCACCCCCAACACCACCACCACCCCCAACACCACCACCACCCCCAACACCACCACCACCCCCAACACCACCACCACCCCCAACACCACCACCACCCCCAACACCACCACCACTCCCAACACCACCACCACCCCCAACACCACCACCACCCCCAACACCACCACCACCCCCAACACCACCACCACCCCCAACACCACCACCACCCCCAACACCACCACCACCCCCAACACCACCACCACCCCCAACACCACCACCACTCCCAACACCACCACCACCCCCAACACCACCACCACCCCCAACACCACCACCACTCCCAACACCACCACCACTCCCAACACCACCACCACCCCCAACACCACCACCACTCCCAACACCACCACCACTCCCAACACCACCACCACTCCCAACACCACCACCACTCCCAACACCACCACCACTCCCAACACCACCACCACTCCCAACACCACCACCACTCCCAACACCACCACCACTCCCAACACCACCACCACCCCCAACACCACCACCACCCCCAACACCACCACCACTCCCAACACCACCACCACTCCCAACACCACCACCACTCCCAACACCACCACCACTCCCAACACCACCACCACTCCCAACACCACCACCACTCCCAACACCACCACCACTCCCAACACCACCACCACTCCCAACACCACCACCACTCCCAACACCACCACCACTCCCAACACCACCACCACCCCCAACACCACCACCACTCCCAACACCACCACCACTCCCAACACCACCACCACTCCCAACACCACCACCACTCCCAACACCACCACCACTCCCAACACCACCACCACTCCCAACACCACCACCACTCCCAACACCACCACCACCCCCAACACCACCACCACCCCCAACACCACCACCACTCCCAACACCACCACCACTCCCAACACCACCACCACCCCCAACACCACCACCACCCCCAACACCACAACCACTCCCAACACCACCACCACTCCCAACACCACCACCACCCCCAACACCACCACCACCCCCAACACCACCACCACTCCCAACACCATCACCACTCCCAACACCACCACCACTCCCAACACCACCACCACCCCCAACACCACCACCACTCCCAACACCACCACCACTCCCAACACCACCACCACCCCCAACACCACCACCACCCCCAACACCACCACCACTCCCAACACCACCACCACTCCCAACACCACCACCACCCCCAACACCACCACCACCCCCAACACCACCACCACTCCCAACACCACCACCACTCCCAACACCACCACCACTCCCAACACCACCACCACTCCCAACACCACCACCACTCCCAACACCACCACCACCCCCAACACCACCACCACTCCCAACACCACCACCACTCCCAACACCACCACCACCCCCAACACCACCACCACTCCCAACACCACCACCACTCCCAACACCACCACCACTCCCAACACCACCACCACTCCCAACACCACCACCACTCCCAACACCACCACCACTCCCAACACCACCACCACTCCCAACACCACCACCACTCCCAACACCACCACCACCCCCAACGCCAACACCCCTTGGGAAGTAGTGGAATTTGTATCTATCCTTGAGCTGTATAGTTGCCCCCATACCCCAGCCCGTGAGTGATAGTGGACCCCATACCCATCCTGTGGAAGTGAGTGGACCCCATACCCATCTTATGGGTGCAAGTGGACCCCATACCCATCCTGTGGGTGACAGTGGCCCCCATACCCATCCTGTGGGTGGTAGTGGACCCCCATACCCATCTTGTGGGTGCTAGTGGACCCCATGCCCATCTTGTGGGTGGTAGTGGACTCCATGTCCATTTAGTGGGTGGCAGTGGACCCCATACCCATCCTGTGGGTGGTAGTGGACCCCATACCCATCTTGTGGGAGGTAGTGGACCCCATGCTTATCCTGTGGGTGGTAGTTGACCCCATACCCATCCTGTGGGCGGTCTTGAATGTGAGAATCTTGAATGTGGTGATCATGTCCCCCCCTAACTCTTCTGTCTTCCAACGAAGTGAGGTTTAATTCCCGTAGTGTCTCCTCGTAGCTCATACCTCTCAGCTCGGGTACTAGTCTGGTGGCAAACCTTTGAACCTTTTCCAGTTTAGTCTTATCCTTGACTAGATATGGACTCCATGCTGGGGCTGCATACTCCAGGATTGGCCTGACATATGTGGTATACAAAGTTCTGAATGATTCTTTGTACAAGTTTCTGAATGCCGTTCGTATGTTGGCCAGCCTGGCATATGCCGCTGATGTTATCCTCTTGATATGGGCTGCAGGAGATAGGTCTGGCGTGATATCAACTCCCAAGTCTTTTTCTTTCTCTGACTCTTAAAGAATTTCCTCTCCCAGATGATACCTTGTATTTGGCCTCCTGCTCCCTACACCTATCTTCATTACATTACGTTTGGTTGGGTTAAACTCTAACAACCATTTGTTCGACCATTCCTTCAGTTTGTCTAGGTCTTCTTGAAGCCTCAAACAGTCCTCTTCTGTCCTAATCCTTCTCATAATTTTGGCATCGTCCGCAAACATTGAGAGAAATGAATCTGTATCCTCCGGGAGATCATTTACATATATCAGAAACAAGATAGGACCGAGTACAGAGCCTTGTGGGATTCCACTGGTGACTTCATGCCAATCGGAGGTCTCACCCCTCACCGTAACTCTCTGCTTCCTATTGCTTAGGTACTCCCTAATCCACTGAAGCACCTTACCAGCTACACCTGCCTGTCTCTCCAGCTTATGTACCAGCCTCTTATGCAGTACTGTGTCAAAGGCTTTCCGACAATCCAAGAAAATGCAGTCCGCCCAGCCCTGCATGTGTGTGTGTGTGTGTGTGTGTGTGTGTGTGTGTGTGTGTGTGTGTGTGTGTGTGTGTGTGTGTGTGTGTGTGTGTGTGTGTGTGTGTGTGTGTACTCACCTAGTTTTGGGTAAGTACACACACACACACACACACACACACACACACACACACACACACACACACACACACACACACACACACACACACACACACACACACACACACACACACACCATACACATACACCATACGTGGGGACACACACGATTAGTGAGGTCCGCGGAAATTCGTCAATTTCTCGGGACATTGAAGGAGTATAGAGGCTAGATCATAGTATTTGGCCTCTCGCAGTGTGTAGCTAGCAGGGTGCAACATAGCATAGTCATATCGCTAGCGATAGTGCGAAGAAACCAAAGTGGAGCTAGTGGCATCACCGGTGCATGTAAGTTTGGAGGACCGCGTGGAGCGACCTGACCTGATGGCCAGGTGGGACGACCTGCCGTGGAACTACCTGATTGTGTTTGATGAGTGGTGACTGTGATCAGTGGTACAGTAAATTAGTGAACTATCACACAACGATACAGTGACTGACTCAAGAGCTTTGTGTAGACAGAGAAGAACCGACATCATCAATCTACTAGCACTTAGTGAATCACCTAGTGGGAGACAACGACGGATAACCATCATCATCATACATCGCTTACTCATCTACTTGTGTGAGCGGGAGGCTGACTGGTAGGTACCTCCCTATCTGGTCAATTAATCAGGTGTACAGATTGAGGTAAAATATAATCAAATTCTTGTTCAGGATATCATATATATTTAAAAATCTCAACGTGGCTCATCTAGGTAGAGGTAACGCTTAAGGGAACTGGTGACACACGCACGCACGCCTGCCCGCGTACATATGCATGCACACAAGAGCGCACATGCTAAAACACACACACACAAACGTTCAGTCAGGGGAAAAAGTATTAACACCTGGGAACAGAGGATAGAACCTTACTATACCCCCTCCCCCTCTCAACCCCCATCTGACCTGATCTGACCTGGTCGCCATCTCCGACCCCCCACCCCCAGTCCCCCGCATCCCCCATACACACACTCTTCCCCTCCCCACTCTCTCCCTCTCCCACTCCCTCTCTCCCACTCTCTCTCTCTCTCCCACTCTCCATCTCTCTACCACTCTCTCTCTCTCCCACTCTCTATCTCTCTCCAACTCTCTCTCCCACTCTCTATCTCTCTCCCTCCACCCTCTCTCTCTCTCTCTCTCTCTCTCTCTCTCTCTCTCTCTCTCTCTCTCTCTCTCTCTCTCTCTCTCTCTCTCTCTCTCTCTCTCTCTCTCTCTCTCTCTCTCTCTCTCTCTCTCTCTCCCTCTATCTTTCTCTCTCTCTTTCTCTCTCTCTTTCTCTCTCTCTCTCTCTCTCTCTCTCTCTCTCTCTCTCTCTCTCTCTCTCTCTCTCTCTCTCTCTCTCTCTCTCTCTCTCCCTCTCTTTCCTTCCCCCCCTCTCTGCCCACACACACACACACACACACACACACACACACACACACACACACATACACACACACACACACCTCACCCCGTCTCTCCCTCACCCCGTCTCTCCCTCACCCCATCTCTCCCTCACCCGCTCTCTCCCTCTCCATCTCTCTCCCTCTCCTCTCTCTCCCTCTCTCTCTCCCTCCCGCCTCTCTCTCCATCTCCTCCCCCCTCCCCTTCTACTTTCTTCTCACTTCAGTGGAAGGGTCGGATTGCCCCCACTCACCCATTTATCTCTCCCTTTATCACTCCCTTTCTCTCTCTCTGTTTCTTTCTCTCTTCCTCTCTCTCTTTCTCTCCCTCCTCCATCCCGCTCTACCCTCCTGACAAATTCTGTCACGGCACAACTATAGGAACAGGGGCAAGCATGACAGCCAGAGGTACCAGGGGAACAGGGAAAAGTCAAGGTGACGAAATGAAGAAAATGTTCGCCCAGTTTCTGGAGGACATCAAGAGTGAGATGTAAGAAATGATGCAGGAAATGAAGAACGAAATAAGCAACCTGAAAAGAGAGCTGACAGCAGCAAAGGAGGAGATTAGAGCCCTCAAAGAGAATGGTATCGAGGCTGAGACTCAGAAAACCATCCAGGGAGAAGGTGGTAATAGTTTTTTGGATGAGAATGCCACAATAAAAGCGATATTTGCCGAAATACTAAAAAAAATAACTCTGAAGTAATGACTGCAGTGATGGAGGTGGCCATGAAAGCAGCCACCTCACAGGAGGCGGCATGCTCCACTAGCCAACTGCTGGAAAGGAACAGATCAGTGGTTGCTGTGGGTATTAAAGAGCAGGAAGGCTCTAATAGGACAGAGTGGAATGACAAGGACAAAGCAGCAGTGAATGAAGTACTAAAGGCACTAGACATGTAAGGGGCTGAGCATAGCATTGAGAAGGTTTTCAGGCTTGGTTGGTACAACAAAGACAGACTGAATGATAAAGATAGTGTTTGCAAACGAGAGCACAAAGGAGAAGATCCTATCAAGGAAGAGCTCCCTGAAAAACGTGGGGAAAATTCAAAAATGTATTCCTCCAGAGAGACATGACAAGGGAGGAGAGAGCCGTGGCGGCAGAAGCAAGGAAGAGGCGCAGGGCGAGAGGGGAAAACCAGGAAGTCACAGCTCCCAACACAACACCACCAGAGGCGAGGGGGGAACCCACAACCAGCTACCCAGTAACGCCAGAAGGGAGGACAACCCCGCCACCCTCCTCTGCATAGAAACACCCCCCCCCTACCACAAACCCTCCCAGCCCCCACTCAAATGTTCAGCCAAATCTCCCTCCCCCCACAACAAATCCCCACCCTTCTACCCCTCCCCTCCTCCCACCGAGTCCTCCCTCTCCCCCTTTCCTTCCTGTCCTCCCTCTCCTTTCACCCCATACGCTTCCTGTCCCTCCCCCTTCACTGGATCCCCCGCCCTTCATCCCAGTATCCTCTGAGACCCTGTTATCCACCTCACAGGTCTTCACACCCATGGTACAGCTTCCCCCACCAGCAGAACACTCACCAAGGAGGCGATTTGAGAAGGGACAGAAGAAAGTGAGCCTCAAAGCAATGTACACTAACATAGATGGAATTACAAATAAAGCAAATGAGCTTGGAGAACGGGTACTAGAGGAAAACCCAGACATAATAGCCCTCACAGAAACAAAGCTAACGAAAACGATAACAAACGCAGTGTTCCCACAGGACTATTATGTTATGAGGAAAGAGAGGGAAGGAAGAGGTGGGGGTGGTCTAGCTCTGCTGGTAATAAAAGGCTGGGATTTTGAGGAGATGGATATTCGGGGCTGTGAAGGTTTCAGTGACTACATAGCAGGTACCGTAACAAATGGAAGGGAAAAAATTATAGTCGTAGTCATATATAATCCACCACCAAATGACAGAAGACCTAGACAAGAATATGATAGAAACAACATGGCCACCATTAACATACTAGAAAGAGCAGCTTCTGTTGCTAGCAGGAATGGAGCTGGACTACTAATTATGGGAGACTTTAACCATGGGAAGATAGATTGGAAGAACAGAGACCCACATGGAGGACCAGAAACATGGAGAGCTAAGCTGCTGGACGTGGCAACAAGAAACTTTCTAAGCCAGCACATCAAAGAACCAACAAGAATGAGAGGAGAAGATGAACCAGCAATGCTTGATTTGATATTTACCCTAAATGAGTGGGATATAAGGGAAGTTAAGATGGAAGCGCCCTTGGGAATGAGTGACCACAGTGTATTGAACTTTGAGTACCTGGTAGAGCTAGGAATTATCTCCCCCAAAAAAGAACTAGGAATCAAAAGGCTGGCATACCGAAAAGGGAATTATGAACAGATGAGAAGTTTCCTAAGTGAAATACCTTGGGACACAGACCTCAGAGATAAGTCTGTACAGGGTATGATGGATTATGTTACCCAAAAGTGTCAGGAGGCAGTAAACAGGTTCATCCCAGCCCAAAGGGAAAGATCCGGGAAGCAACAGAAGAATCCATCGTATAATAGGGCATGTATGGAAGCGAAGAAACTGAACAAAAGGGCGTAGAGGAACTTCCAGAAAACAGAACACCCGAAAGCAGAGAGAGATACCAGAGAACCAGGAATGAGTACGTCAGGGTGAGAAGAGAAGCAGAGAAAAGTTTTGAAAATGATATAGCAAACAAAGCCAAGACTGAACCAAAGCTACTCCACAGTCACATCAGAAGGAAAACAACAGTGAAAGAACAGGTATTGAAACTTAGAACAGGCGAGGACAGGTATACAGAGAATGACAGAGAGGTGTGTGAAGAACTCAACAAAAGGTTCCAGGAGGTCTTTACAATAGAACAAGGTGAGGTCACTGTGCAAGTAGAAAGGGAGGGAAACCAGGCAGCATTGGAAGAGTTCGAAATTACGAGAGAGGAGGTCAAGAGACACCTGCTGGATCTGGATGTTAGAAAGGCTGTTGGTCCAGACGGGATCTCACCATGGATACTGAAAGAGTGTGCAGAGGCACTTTGCTTGCCACTCTCCATAGTATATAGTAAGTCACTGGGGACGGGAGACCTACCAGAAATATGGAAGACGGCGAATGTGGTCCCAATATACAAAAAGGGCGACAGGCAAGAGGCTAGTGTCCTTGACTTGTATACCATGCAAGGTGATGGAGAAGATCGTGAGAAAAAACCTGGCAACACATCTGGAGAGAAGGGACTTCGTGACAAATCGCCAACATGGGATCAGGGAGGGTAAATCTTGCCTTACAG
The DNA here is from genome assembly GCF_040958095.1 of Procambarus clarkii. Lineage (NCBI taxonomy): Eukaryota > Metazoa > Arthropoda > Malacostraca > Decapoda > Cambaridae > Procambarus > Procambarus clarkii. The sequence goes on along the minus strand of NC_091190.1, from coordinate 8,546,850 downwards.
GCTTGATAGAATTCTACGATCAGGTGACAAAGATTAAGCAAGAAAGAGAGGGCTGGGCGGACTGCATTTTCTTGGATTGTCGGAAAGCCTTTGACACAGTACCGCATAAGAGGCTGGTACATAAGCTGGAGAGACAGGCAGGTGTAGCTGGCAAGGTGCTCCAGTGGATAAGGGAGTACCTAAGCAATAGAAAGCAGTGAGTAACGGTGAGGGGTGAGACCTCCGATTGGCGTGAAGTCACCAGTGGAGTCCCACAGGGCTCTGTACTCGGTCCTATCTTGTTTCTGATATATGTAACTGATCTGTCGGAGGGTATAGATTCATTTCTCTCAATGTTTGCGGACGATGCCAAAATTATGAGAAGGATTAAGACAGAAGAGGACTGTTTGAGGCTTCAAGAAGACCTAGACAAACTGAAGGAATGGTCGAAGAAATGGTTGCTAGAGTTTAACCCAACCAAATGTAATGTAATGAAGATAGGTGTAGGGAGCAGGAGGCCAAATACAAGGTATCATCTGGGAGAGGAAATTCTTCAGGAGTCAGAGAAAGAAAAAGACTTGGGAGTTGATATCACGCCAGACCTGTCTCCTGCAGCCCATATCAAGAGGATAACATCAGCGGCATATGCCAGGCTGGCCAACATACGAACGGCATTCAGAAACTTGTGTAAAGAATCATTCAGAACTTTGTATAAAACATATGTCAGGCCAATCCTGGAGTATGTAGCCCCAGCATGGAGTCCATATCTAGTCAAGGATAAGACTAAACTGGAAAAGGTTCAAAGGTTTGCCACCATACTAGTACCCGAGCTGAGAGGTATGAGCTACGAGGAGACACTACGGTAATTAAACCTCACTTCGCTGGAAGACAGAAGAGTTAGGGGGGATATGATCACCACATTCAAGATTCTGAAGGGAATTGCTAGGGTAGATAAATACAGGCTATTTAACACAAGGGGCACACGCACAAGGGGACACAGGTGGAAACTGAGTGCCCAAATGATCCACAGAGATGTTAGAATGAACTTTTTTAGTGTCAGAGTGGTTGATAAATGGAATGCATTAGGAAGTGATGTGGTGGAGGCTGACTCCATACACAGCTTCAAGTGTAGATATGATAGAGCCCAATAGGCTCAGGAATCTGTACACCTGTTGATTGACGGTTGAGAGGTGGGACCAAAAAGCCAGAGCTCAACCCCCGCAAACACAACTAGGTGAGTACACACACATATATGCAGGGCTGGGCGGACTGCATTTTCTTGGATTGTCGGAAAGCATTTGACACAGTACCGCATAAGAGGCTGGTGTGTGTGTGTGTGTGTGTGTACTCACCTAGTTGTACTAACCTAGTTGTGTTTGCGGGGGTTTAGCTCTGGCTCTTTGGTCCCGCCTCTCATTCGTCAATCAACTGATGTACAGATTCCTTAGCCTACTGGGCTCTGTCATATCTACATTTGAAACTGTGAATGGAGTCACCCTCCACCACATCACTTCCTAGTGCATTCCATTTACTAACTACTCTGACATTGAAAAAGTTCTTTCTAATGTCTCTGTGGCTCATTTGGGTACTCAGCTTCCACCTGTGTCCCCTTGTTCGCGTCCTGCCAGTGTTGAATAGTTTATCCTTGTTTACCCGGTCGATTCCCCTGAGGATTTTGTAGGTTGTGATCATGTTTCCCTTACTCTTCTGTCTTCCAGTGTCGTAAGATGCATTTCCCGCAGCATTTCCTCATAACTCATGCCTCTTAGTACTGGGACTAGTCTAGTAGCATACCTTTGGACTTTTTCCAGCTTCGTCTTGTGCTTGACAAGGTACGGGCTCCATGCTGGGGCCGCATACTCCAGGATTGGTCGTACGTATGTGGTGTACAAGATTATGAATGATTCCTTACACAGGTTCCTGAACGCTGTTCTGATGTTAGCCAGCCTCGCATATGCCGCAGACGTTATTCTTTTATTTGGGCTTCAGGAGACAGGTTTGGTGTGATATCAACTCCTAGATCTTTCTCTCTGTCTGTTTCATTAAGTACTTCATCTCCTATTCTGTATCTTGTGTCTGGCCTCCTATTTCCACTGCCTAGTTTCATTACTTTGCATTTACTCGGGTTGAACTTCAACAGCCATTTGTTGGACCATTCACTCAGTCTGTCTAGGTTATCTTGTAGCCTCCTACTATCATCCTCTGTTTCAATCCTCCTCATAATTTTTACATCGTCGGCAAACATTGAGAGGAACGAATCTATACCCTCTAGGAGATCATTTACATATACCAGAAACAGTATAGTTCCAAGGACTGACCCCTGCGGGACTCCACTTGTAACGTCTCGCCAATCTGAGACCTCAACCCTCACACAGACTCGTTGTCTCCTGTTGCATAGGTACTCCTGTATCCAATGGAGTACCTTCCCTTTCACTCCAGCCTGCATCTCTAGCTTTCTCACTTGCCTTTTGTGTGGCACTGTATCAAAGGCTTTCTGACAATCCAAAAATATGCAGTCTGCCCACCCTTCTTTTTCTTGCCTTATTTTTGTTACCTGGTCGTAGAATTCAAGTGACCCTGTGAGGCAGGACCTGCCATCCCTGAACCCATGTTGATGCTGTTTTACAAAGTTCCTTCGCTCCAGATGCTCCACTAGCTTTTTTCGCACAATCTTCTCCATCAGCTTGCATGGCATGCAGGTTAGGGACACTGGCCTGTAGTTCAGTGCCTCCTGTCTATCCCCTTTCTTGTATATCGGGACTACGTTAGCTGCTTTCCAAATATCTGGCAGTTCCCCTGTTGCCAGTGATTTGTTATACATTATGGAGAGTGGTAGGGACAGTTTTTTTGCTCCTTCCTTTAGTATCCAAGGGGAGATTCCATCTGGGCCTATAGCCTTTGTCACATCCAAATCTAGTAAACACTTCCTTACTTCCCCACAGGTAATCTCAAACTCTTCCAGTGGTTCCTGGTTAGCTATTCCCTCTCTTATCTCTGGAATTTCTCCTTGCTCTAAGGTGAAGACCTCCTGAAATTTCTTATTCAGTTCCTCACACACTTCCTTGTCATTTGTAGTGAATCCTTCCGCCCCTATCCTTAATTTCATAACCTGTTCCTTTACTGTTTTTTTTCCTGATGTGGCTATGCAGCAATTTAGGCTGAGTCGTTGCCTTGCTTGCGATGTCATTTTCGTATTGTCTTTCTGCCTCTCTTCTCATCCTGACATATTCATTCCTGGCATTCTGATATCTTTCTCTGCTCTCAAGTGTCCTGTTATTCCTATAGTTTCTCCATGCCCTTTTACTTTACTGCTTAGCTAGCCTACATCTCTGATTAAACCATGGGTTTCTCATCTTCATTTCACTGTTTTCCTTTTGGACTGGGACAAACTTGTTTGCTGCGTCCTTGCACTTCTGCGTGATGTAGTCCATCATGTCTTGGGCCGTCTTTCCCCTGAGCTCTGTTTCCCATGCTATATCTGTTAGGAATTTTTTAATCTTCTCATAGTTTCCCTTTCGGTATGCTAACCTTTGGTTTTCGGTATCCCTCCTCGAGTTCAATAACCCTTCTTCAATCAAGTACTCAAACACCAGTACACTGGGGTCGCCCATTCCTACTGGGGCATCAAAACCGATTTCTCTTATGTCGGAGTCGTTCAGAATGAAGACTAGGTCGAGTCTTGCTGGTTCATCATTTCCTCTCATCCTTGTGGGTTCTCTGACATGCTGGGTTAAAAAGTTTCTAGTCACCACCTCCAAAAGTTTGGCTCTCCACGTATCCTCGCCTCCATGCGGTTCCTTGTTCTCCCAGTCAATCCTTCCGTGATTGAAATCCCCCATGATGAGCAGGTGGGATCTATTTCTACAGGAAGCGGAGGCTGCCCTTTCAATTATAGTGTTAACTGCCATGTTTTTGTCGTCATACTCTTGACTGGGTCTCCTGTCATTTGGTGGAGGGTTGTATATTACTTCTACTACTATTCTTGGTCCTTCCATTATCATGGTGCCTGCTATGTAGTCTCTGAAACCCTCACAACCCAGTATAGCCATCTCCTTAAAACTCCATTCCTTTCTCATGAGTAGGGCCACTCCACCTCCTCCCCTACCTTCCCTCTCTTTCCTTATTACTGTGTACTCCTGGGGAAACACGGCATTCATTATGATTCCAGAGAGTTTTGTTTCAGTGGGTCCGATTACATCTGGGTTCACTTATTGTGCCCTTTCCCTTAGTTCACTTGCCTTGCTTGTGATCCTATCTATGTTCGAGTACATTGCCCAGAAACTGACTCTCTTATGCTTCTCCTCAGGGGGAACCTGTGGGATCTGGGGAGAGAGGGGGCTGGGAGGATCTGATACGGGGAGACTGGTGGAGGAGGAAGGGCTTGGGGGTGGGGGTGAGGGTAGGGGGGAGAGTGAGAGGGGGAGGGTTGGGGGAGCATGGGGGGAGGAGAGGCTTGGGGGGATGGGGAAAAGGGGGGAGGGCTCGGGGGAAAAGGAAAGGCTGAGGTGGGTGAGGAAGAGGGAAGGGTTTAGGGGAGTGGTGGAGAGGGGAAGGCTTAGGTGGGGTGGGGGAGAGTGGGAGGCTTAGGGGGGTGGGGGAGAACAAAGGGCTTGGGGGTAGGAGAGACAGGAGGGCATGTGGGAGAAGGGGGGTCCTTTGGGGAGGGGTGAGTGGGAGGAGGGGGGTGAGTGGGAGGAGGGGGGGTGGGTGGGGGTAGGGTGCCTTAGGTGGGTACTTGGTGGGGGGCTGACAGGGGATGGGGCAGGTAGGGTGTCAGTTGGGTAGAATGTGGGGGTGGTGCCCCACTCCCTGTGGCTATTGCACTCTTTGAGGATTTCCCACTCCCCACACACACTGTGTGTGTGTGTGTGTGTGTGTGTGTGTGTGTGTGTGTGTGTGTGTGTGTGTGTGTGTGTGTGTGTGTGTGTGTGTGTGTGTGTGTGTGTGTGTGTGTGTGTGTGTGTGTGTGTGTGTGTGTGTGTGTGTGTGTGTGTGTGTGTGTGTGTGTGTGTGTGTGTGTGTGTGTGTGTGTGTGTTCACCTAGTTGTGTTTTGCGGGGGTTGAGCTTTGCTCTTTCGGCCCGCCTCTCAACTGTCAATTAACTGTATACTAACTACTTTTTTTTCCACACCACACACACACACACACCCCAGGAAGCAGCCCGTGACAGCTGACTAACTCCCAGGTACCTATTTACTGCTTGGTAACAGGGGCATTCAGGGTGAAAGAAACTTTGCCCATTTTTTTCTGCCTCGTGTGGGAATCGAACCCGCGCCACAGAATTAAGAGTCCTGCGAGCTATCCACCAGGCTACGAGGCCCCCAGGTCTGTGTGTGTGTACTCACCTAGTTGTACTCACCTAGTTGTGCTTGCGGGGGTTGAGCTCTGGCTCTTTGGTCCCGCCTCTCAACTGTCAATCAACAGGTGTACAGGTTCCTGAGCCTATTGGGCTCTATCATATCTACACTCGAAACTGTGTATGGTGTCAGCCTCCACCACATTGCTTCCTAATGCATTCCATTTGTCAACCACTCTGACACTAAAAAAGTTCTTTCTAATATCTCTGTGGCTCATTTGGGCACTCAGTTTCCACCTGTGTCCCCTAGTGCGTGTGCCCCTTGTGTTAAATAGCCTGTCTTTATCAACCTTGTCGATTCCCTTGAGAATCTTGAATGTGGTGATCATGTCCCCCCTAACTCTTCTGTCTTCCAACGAAGTGAGGTTCAATTCCCGTAGTCTCTCCTCGTAGCTCATACCTCTCAGCTCGGGTACTAGTCTGGTGGCAAACCTTTGAACCTTTTCCAGTTTAGTCTTATTCTTGACTAGATATGGACTCCATGCTGGAGTCGCATACTCCAGGATTGGCCTGACATATGTGGTATATAATGTTCTGAAAGATTCCTTACACAAGTTTCTAAAGGCCGTTCTTATGTTAGCCAACCTGGCATATGCTGCTGATGTTATCCTCTTGATATGAGCTTCAGGGGACAGGTCTGGCGTGATATCAACCCCCCAGGTCTTTCTCTCTCTCTGACTCTTGAAGTATTTCATCTCCCAAGTGATACCTTGTATCTGGTCTCCTGCTTCCTACCCCTATCTTCATTACATTACATTTGCTTGGGTTAAACTCTAACATCCATTTGTTCGACCATTCCTGCAGCTTGTCCAGGTCTTCTTGAAGCCTCAAGCTGTCCTCCTCTGTCTTAATCCTTCTCATAATTTTGGCGTCGTCAGCAAACATTGAGAGGAATGAGTCTATACCCCCTGGGAGATCATTTACGTATATTAGAAACAGGATAGGTCCAAGCACAGAGCCCTGTGGGACTCCACTGGTGACTTCACGTCATTCTGAGGTCTCACCCCTCACTATAACTCTCTGCTTCCTATTGCTTAGGTACTCCCTTATCCACTGGAGCGCCCTACCAATTACTCCTGCCTGTTTCTCCAGCCTATGCATCAACCTTTTATGGGGTACTGTGTCAAAGGCTTTCCGACAGTCCAAAAAAATGCAGTCCGCCCATCCTTCTCTTTCTTGCTTAATCTTTGTCACCTGATCATAGAATTCTATCAAGCCTGTAAGGCAAGATTTACCCTCCCTGAACCCATGTTGATGGGTTGTCACGAAGTCTCTTCTCTCCAGATGTGTTACTAGGTTTTTTTCTCACAATCTTCTCCATCACCTTGCATGGTATACAAGTTAAGGACACTGGCCTGTAGTTCAGTGCCTCTTGTCTGTCACCCTTTTTAAATATTGGTACTACATTAGCAGTCTTCCATATTTCTGGTAGGTCCCCCGTTTCCAGTGACCTACTATACACTATGGAGAGTGGCAAGCAAAGTGCTCCTGCATACTCTTTCAATACCCATGGTGAGATTCCATCCGTGTGTGTGTGTGTGTGTGTGTGTGTAGGTGGGGGGAGGGGGTAGTGATTTCAAGTGTTATTTCTAATTCAGAGACCTGTAGACCTACATCTGGTTTGTCAGTGTACATTCCTACTGCTGCCTGTGTGCGGTAGGGGACTTAGAGTGCATGTAGATGAGGTAGGACGAAAGGTTTTTGAATATGGTGGGAGTTTTATTTAATACAGTAAGGTTAAATGGCAACTGTGTTTTGGTTACTCCGTATAGAGTAGAATGTCACACCTTTAGACACAGTGTCTTTAATAAAATTATGCGGGCTAAGTTCCCTAGGCTAGGTCTTGTCTTATTCTTTCTGCCAGGATTACAGATGATTTCCATTTATACACATGTCTGAGCTCCATTGGTAGCCAAGTTGTACCTTAATGAGCATTAAGACCCCGGCCCCAACAGGTGTCAATCTGGAGGATGGAAAGGCCTTGACCCTCCAGGCTTTTTAATATACGCATATGGTTGTTCTGAGGTCACTCTCTCAACACAGTGAGATGTTGAGGTAGTGACCAACATCACTATAATTGGTAGTGCAATTAATATAATTGCAACATGGTGCAGAAGAATAACACTGACGATGCTGGCATTCAACAGGGTGTGTTTGGACACCCAAACAGTTGTCTCACCATGGCAGGACAAAGTAGCAAAGGTGAGCAGCCGCCTCCTAACAAGGGGCGCAACTGGCACAACTACACGTGTGCCAGGTCGAGTGGGGGTAAAAGTTTCTAAGTTTCCACTTAGTCAACTAAATGCTTATGGATGTGCACATCATCAGGGCGCGTATGTTCATCGTGATAAAGATAAAATACTTAGGCCACGTAGCAGGACCAAACAAATCCTGGAACGTAGTAGTGGTAGAAATTAGAAAATGCTCACCAGAGTAGTAACGACGCCTAGAACTGCCATGAAGGAGAGGGTGAAGAGGAAGGGGGTAAACGACGCAGTTGTCACATTAGAAGATGTAGCCACACCGGGTGACGAGGTAGTCACCACCGGGGGCTTGGCGCTCAACCTTGCCAAGGCAATGGGAGGGAACAGAGAATGTCACTTGGGATAGTAGTCTGAGACAAAGCCTGGTCTGGGACCATCACGGCCGGGGCCACGGAGCCCGATCTACCAACATGGTCCGACTCAGGTCCTGGTCGCCCACCTCATGAGTCTGAGAAGCGGGAATGAGTATACCTGAGACCCTGAGAAATACTTTCCTGTCCATCACCCCCACCCACCATGGAGCGCACATGGGAGGCACTAGCACATGGGCAAGCAATATGTGAGTAACATTGAGGGGCCGAACAGGACACCAACAACTGAAATGGCTAACAACTCCACAATGCCCACTTGACCCGATGTCTAACTAGGAGAAGCAACCCAGACAAGCCGATTGGTTCAGGTAAGTCGCACTGAACCTCCTAGTTTAACACCGCCCCACTCACCAAAGAAGCGTGTTACCGCCCTAAGGGCCGCAATCACTGGGTAAGTTCGACTCCCAGATGACGCAACATAAGGGCGTGCACGGGTCTCCATACCCGGTCCACATGTGGGGGACGTATTCAGCCTGTACACCGCCACAACAGGCTGCAGAGGGGAGCAGGAGCTACCCCATCAGAGGGGAGCAGGAGCTACCCCATCAGAGGGGAGCAGGAGCTACCCCATCAGAGGGGAGCAGGAGCTACCCCATCAGAGGGGAGCAGGAGCTACCCCATCAGAGGGGAGCAGGAGCTACACCATTAGAGGGGAGCAGGAGCTACCCCCTCAGAGGGGAGCAGGAGCTATCCCCTCAGAGGGGGAGCAGGAGCTACCCCATTAGAGGGGAGCAGTAGCTACCCCATTAGAGGGAAGCAGGAGCTACCCCCTCAGAGGGGATCAGGAGCTACCCCCTCAGAGGGGGGCAGGAACTACCCCTTCCGAGGGGAGCAGGAACTACCCCCTCAGAGGGGAGCGGGAACTACCCCCTCAGAGAGGAGCAGGAACTACCCTTCATTCCCGCGGGCGGCACAAAGAGCCCCGCTCCCCACGTCAAGGCACCGTCCAGAACATATCTGTTATTATTAGGCCCGAAGTTCATCAATAGCTCAATTGTGCTTTGCTCTTGTGTGTATGGAACTGTATTCCCTGGCTTTAACTCGTTGCTTCGCCGTACAGCGTGACACTGGAGTTGTCAAGACAAAGAAAGAGTAATGAAGTGTTCCAGCTTCATCCCGTGGGAAGATAGTGACATGAATGTGTCGTAATATTTCTCCACATTCAGCTTCACGCGTAGCTGAATGTGGACAAAGTTATGCTAGATATTTATTAAAGATACCTACTTTTATGCTAAATACCTACCGATGCCTTTTAAGGGAACCTGAGCTCCCAAAGTCAACATCATTATTGTGCATACATTGATTGGGTTATTCATAGATTAAAAGTGTCAGAAATATCCCTCATGTTTCTGTCTTAGTTATTGTGATGTCACTAGAAGCAGCGATTTGATAAGTGCAAATGTTAATCCACGTTTATTGTTGATCATACAATGAGACACAAACAAGTTCAGTTCATTTGTTGAATCTGTTTGTTCTTCCATGGAACTCATCACCAGTAATTCTTGCATTGATACATTGCTAATGTTATACCCAGCTCATGGGTTTCATCTAAATATTTTAAACAAATTTAATGCCTATGAAACATTTTGACTTTACATAAATCCGAATTAAACCTTTGGAAATAGTTTGAGGCACACAATTGCAAATAGCAATTGAGGCACATTGCTGTCTATTATATTTGACCGGATTCGAACAAACTTAAAGCCAGATAAATGAACAAACTCAGATTAATAGTCCCTCATCTAAGTTGCTTTTTAAGACAGAATCCAAGTGACGGCTGAATGGTAATGATCATTGTGCTCATTGCAAGCCAACTCTCAGGTTGAGCAAAGTTTAAAGACGAACTAGGCTTCATTCCTTACGCTATCCTTAACTGTATTTGTCGTTGCTGTGATTACTCACGAGAGTGTTCCAACCTGAGTAATGCGTAATATATAGAGTCGTTGTACATTCTTAATGAAATAACAACACAATATTATTAGCATATCAAATATATGATTTCTCAACTTACGATCGTCATTCATGAAATGTTTCATGACACTGTCGAAGGTACAAGTATAATTATGGAGCTGTACGTTGCAGAAGTGATGGAACAAGGATACCACCATGTCCTTAGGATTCCTGGCAATATATACCACCTGCAGAAAAGTAAAAAAAAAACATCAGTAATTAGGTTGAACGTTTGGTGTGTAGGTGGGACGTTAATGGAAACAATAAAATATTGTGACTCCAGTGTGACTGGAGCTGTCAGAGAGATGAGAGCCAGTGTTGGCAGGTAATTCTTGTAGTGTTAATATATCTTCAGTTAATCTCAAATAATGGGATTAACTGCCTGAAAGACGTAAACTTACCTCTTGGGTGTTTTGTTTGTCTTGCGGTGTAATGGCCGGCTAATTCTAAAGGGTAAATATGGCAATAAAAATATATTAAAGAAATAACCACCGACCGAATACAATGTCTCTTGATGTGTGAAGCTAGCAGCAACGTCTGGAAGCCGTGAGAAGATGGATGACCCAAAAATAAAGCGATGCTAATTTGCTCGCCTCCACAGGGATCTGCTCCAGTTGTTGTTTGTGTGAGACTCGGTGAGCAAGTGACGCTCCCGCCTCCCCCTCTCTCGGTGAAAGCCCAGGAAATAAGTCACGTTATTCAATCTTATCCTATTCTCTAACAAGACGGTATCGGCGTCGTTTTACGACCTAATAACTCACTTCAAATACCAGTGGACAGTTTTCCACTATTCATATCACTGGATCGAAGAGTTTGTAGGTTAAAGCATATATACAGAGGTTGGTATATGTGTCGTGACTTTTATACCAACCAGGAATTGGCTGGTCACGTATGTGAAGAATTCACCTTGAGATGGAGTTATAATTTGTTCTAGGTAAATTAAATAAATTTCCAATCTAAAATTATAATGCAAATAAAGCAGAGTTTAAGCTGGGTTTAATTAGATTCCAATAAAGACTTCGTCCCCATGTGAGGAGGGGCGGCTGACACAACAGCAACATTCCTACACTAGGAATTAATAGTATTAGTATATTTGATTTTCTAACACAATACTTCTATCTTACTGTGCTAGGGGTTAGTATTTGGGGTGTTGGAAATTACCGACAGCATGCACTCAGTAAACGTTTCCACATTATGAAACGCTTTAATGACGACATATGATCGTTTTCTCAGATTTTAATTTATGCTGTATAAACATTATTTATAAATATTATTCGAGAGCTTAAAAAGCTACATAATAAAACTAGATTACAAAAAGTGAGTCTGTAACATAATAATGAAACTATTTTTAAATGTTATGATGTTATGCTTTAGAACAAACTTATTATGACGTTAATGCTAATTATTTAATGATTGAAATAATTAAATAACAATCTTCATTGAATTAAGAAGAGAGAGAGAGAGTGTGTGTATTCACCTAGTTGTATTCACATAGTTGTGCTTGCAGGGGTTGAGCTCTGCTCTTTCCGCCTGCCTCTCAACTGTCAATCAACTGTTTTCTACTACAATTTATTTTTTCCACACCACATACACACACACCAGGAAGCAGCCCATAATGTGGGACCCGACCTGTGAGATTTATATTTATTTAATTTATATGAATTTATATGGAATTTATATTTACGTTAATTTATATATTTCGATAGCAATTGGTATGATGTTAAGTGGACTGTATTTCAGCAATAACTTCACAAATCGATCCTTACACATTAGGGGGGTTTATATTAAATTTATATATATGCAGTCAATCAAACTATAGTATTAAACTACATATATTAGTAAATAAATTGGAAGTGCCTTATCTTATTGTACAGCAGGCTTAGTCCACCAGATATAACTAGGATGTAGACACCAAATTATCCTCTCGTGTGAGGCTAGCTTCCATCACCCTTAGTAACTGATATACCAAGTCTTGCTTCCTCTTCTTGTTCCTGTCAAAGGGCACTAGCTATAAAGCCGGAATCCTAATATATGACAGCTATATCAGAGAAAACACTGTATATTAAATAATATGGACCAAGGCTTAATTACCTTTATTAAGAGGCAGGTTCGCATTCTAACTGGTTCACCCTTATCTACCAAACATTAACTGGTCAGAAATGATTAGATAAATGGGTATCGGTAGGACACTTCCCTTGTTTATGTTGACAGCGTGTTGATGATAGTAAAACACTTTGATCTCCATAACACTTCGTCCAAGAGAAATTATAGGAGCTGAATTTGCTCCCCTGCGCCTCTGGTCTTAACAAACAATGGCTGACCTCTTCCCCACCACTGACGCCTTGGCTATCCTTATCCAATGTCAATAAGTGATAGAAGGGTCACATTTACTGTATTTTGATACTGATAATTAAGTTAATTAAAATAAGATGTTTTTATGATATAAAAAGTCCAAAGACTAATGTATTTAAGAATAATTCCCAACAGAATAGCTGGTGAATTTATAGTACTATGTGGCAATGATATCCCATTTTCTATTTATGGAAATTTCCACTACAAACTACATTTTCTATGGGTAACTTATGTATACAACAGCAGCAATATTATCTGCCTGTTGAATTGATATTATTAAATGGTGTCAGGTTTTCCGACATAATTCCCCGGTGGTTGCTCACGGGTCGAAGTCCTATTTAGAACAGATGAACACCGATACTCCTCCTTCAAATTATTAGATTAATTTGATGTTAGTTGTTAGCAATCACACATTTGTGCATCTGTTCATACAGAACAGATGTCCCGTATTAGAGTTGCAGGGGTTAGAAGTCTAATGCGATTTCATTTCCCTGTTAACTCTTTGAGAGGCTAAAATTATAGCCTAATTACATATTATTTAACCCAGAAGACTGAATGTGATCAAGTACTACAGTCAAGTATGATTCAGGGACTGCAGTGAGATCAGTGACATTAGATATAACTTGAAGCTTGTTCAGGTAACTGGTCACTGATATATAAACACTGAGGCCCATGGAATACATCTTGATTAAATAATAAATGTATCAAAATCATTCGTCAGATTTATTGGGGTTTAATTTAGTTAATTGATTCAGAGGATTGAATAGCCCATCATTAAAGTAAAGAATGGTTCTGAGACTGCAGTGGGTTCAGTGACATTGGTCGCAGTGACTTGTAGCTGTTTAGGCTACTGTTCACTGATTTGCCACTGAAGCCTCATGAACTCATCTTCAGCTTTAAATGATGATATTAACATCAACCTCTGTTGCTATAGTCAGCTGTAATCTCCTTAGTGTAATGCTACTGGAGAAATATTATCAGCTGACAGATTTAGATTTCTACTGGTATGGTTTATCTGCAGGCATAGGTCTCCTCAGGTTTAATACTGGGCTTGAGAGTAATTTGCCTCCTGCAGAATTTAGCATGGTTATGCCCTGATATTTAGTAGGGCTACCAATGAATCGATGGTAGTAGTCTGTCCCTACAAGGATACCGAAGTCGGTGAGGTTATCAGACTTAATATTATCTGCCAATTTTATTCCTCTATTTCTAAGGAATTTGGCTGTTGCTCTCAAACCTTGAATTTGTAGGTCTACTGGTATTTTGTCCTCCACAATCTCTTGTACTTGACAGACGTATCTGCCTAAACGTACTGATGGTTGTACCACCTGGTAGACTTGAGGTCCAGTATCTGTTAGAAACCCTGAGATGTTGATTGTCGTCTGGGCTACAGGCTTTAATTTTAGTTCATCTGCCAACTTTATAGTGACATATGTTCTTTGGGACCTTTGGTCAAACAACCCACGGGTATGGACCTTGGCCCTCTTATTCTGGATGGTAATTTGGGCAGTAAGGAAAGTCGTATTACCTTTAGACTTTGCTGATTGGACACTCGTTGTTTGTTACACCTTGCAGTACTGTACTGTGGTGGGAATGCTATCTTCCACCTTGGGGTTTGGAGACTTTGTTTTGGTGTCTCTGCACAATGCTGCATGGTGTTGACCCTTATTACACCTATTACAGGTGTGTAATTGGGTATCACAGTCGTTGATGTTATGTTTCCTGAGGCACCTCGTGCAATGTTGCAAATCTTTGAGTCGCTCAACACGGGCGTCACTATCAGGAAATTTAGGGCAGTGGTACATTGAATGTTTCTCATTGCAGAACAAACATGTTCCATAGCTTCCAGTACCCTTTGGTGTCACGTTCTTGGGTGACACAGTAACTATAGGCTTGGAGGGTCCCACTGCATATACGCCCACACTGCCACTGTTCCACTTTGGTGTTGAATTATATTGTCTAGATTGATTTGGAGTACCTTTGGTACTCTGTGGTTTACTATTATTGGTATCTGAGGGTTTACTTGGTGGTTTTAATTTGTCATGTGTTCGTAATTGATTAACTACTGACCGTAAACCCTCAGATATTTCATTCATAAATAAGATACTTTTATTGTAATGAGCACTCATTTGTCTCAATATGTCCCTAGGTATTTTCTGCTGGACAATTATTTTCAAGACCCACTCAGCCCCGTTTGTATCTGCTGTCAGGCTGAGGGCTTTGATCATTGATTCTACCTCCAGCTTGAAGACTTGGAGTGAATCAGCTGAAGCCTCCGGTGGGGGTAAATACAACAGCTTGTGAACTAAATGTGATGTTCTTACTTCTGGATCAGCATAATTATCCTTGAGGAGTTGTACTGCCAGATCATAGCCGTCATTAGTTAATCTCAGATGGGATTCTACTGTTTTAGCCTCACCTGATAATTGGCCTTGAAGATAAGAGAATTTACTACTCTTAGGTAAAGATTGTTTTGAGTTCACAAGGTCAACAAATTTGTTCCAAAATTCGTCCCAATCTTCCTCGTCTTTCCTGAGAAAATGGGTAAATTAATTGGAGAGAGTCGAGCTTCTGCTTGACTCGTATTTGATGCAACTGTTGTTGTTGTTGCCTTGTTCTGGGCAATTAATTTGACGTAAGGCTGTAATGTGGCCTGAGTGTGATCTTCATAACTCGCTAGATCAACCATAATATCGTCTATTTCTGTTTCTGATAAATTGGTGTTGGCAAGATCAGCCACATATGTTGCTATTTGACATTTGATTTGCTCAAATTTACCTGAAGCTGCTTGATAATAGCTTTCATGATCAGCATAATCAACTGGAGATTGTTGTGACAAATCTTCACATTTCTTGATCTGTCTTGTTAAGTGGCCTTTAAGAGCTGCAAGGGTTCTTTTCATTCTCACTGCATTAGCCATACTGGCTAGTTGGTAAAGCCTTGTGGGGCAAGTACGGATGGTAGCCTAGGGTAAAATTCTTCTATCACTAGGCTATAATCCTACCTCTTCTAGAGGTTAGCACTGAAAATTAATACACATTATATATATATATAATCATACACACTAATGATTTGAGTGATAAACCAGTGTCACTGGAAGTACCTTTAGGTTAGCTCTGCTATATCACCCTAGGATGGTATAGACACTAATTAATCACTAAAAGGTGTAATGATCATAAGTAAATTTTTATATATACAACTCAACTCGAGTTGATAAAAAATACACCCAAAATAGGGCCCTGTACCATTCATTAATGGTGCTAGGTTGTTCAATATAGTACAACTAGGCTATGGTAATAGTGGAACTAGGATGAACAATAAATAGTTCAACTTATCAATGGTAATATGGGACTAGGTTATCAATAAACACTAGTCAATGTATATCCTACCCTGTTGTAGGTTGGCAATTGGTAAATATTGTATTGTGAACACTAGTGCAATATATATATATTAAATAATTCTCTATTTTGGAGAAATAATATACACAATTGATGATAGCCTTTAATCGCCTCTATGAAACTTCTAAATATTTCTAGAAGTATTAAATATTATTAGTGACCTCGCGAAATTAACACCACAAATCCGTGAACAATCTTGGAGGACACAGCCACTAATTTGGCTGGCTTTAAAATAAGCGCTGTTACTTCACGGAATAACAACCCACCAATTCGGTGGTTGACCATGAAACGCTGAGTAAGGCTGGGCAGGGCTGAGGGGCTGTGAGCTCCCTCCAAGCTACGCTGCCGGTCTTCGACTGGCAATATATTGTTCACTAATTTATTACACTAGTTTATTTAATTTCATGACAATCTAGCTCTCTAGACCATCTAGGTTCGAAAGACCATATAATCTAGGTTCGAAGGACCATATAATGTGGGAACCGACCTGTGAGATTTATATTTATTTAATTTATATGAATTTATATGGAATTTATATATACGTTAATTTATATATTTCGACAGCAATTGGTATGATGTTAAGTGGACTGTATTTCTGCAAAAATTTCACAAATCGATCCTTACACATTAGGGGGGGGGGGTTATAATAAATATATATATATATATATATATATATATATATATATATATATATATATATATATATATATATATATATATATATATATATGCAGCCAATCAAACTATAGTATTAAACTACATATATTAGTAAATAAATTGGAAGTGCCTTATCTTATTGTACAGCAGGCTTAGTCCACCCGATATAACTAGGATGTAGACACCAAATTATCCTCGTGTGAGGCCAGCTTCCATCACCCTTAGTAACTGATATGCCAAGTCTTGCTTCCTCTTCTTGTTCCTGTCAAAGGGCACTAGCTATAAAGCCGGAATCCTAATATATGACAGCTATATCAGAGAAAACACTGTATATTAAATAATAAGGACCAAGGCATAATTACCTTTATTAAGAGGCAGGTTCGCATTCTAACTGGTTCACCCTTATCTACCTAACATTAACTGGCCAGAAATGATTAGATAAACGGGTTTCGGTAGGACACTTCCCTTGTTTATGTTGACAGCGTGTTGATGATGGTAGAACACTTTGATCTCCATAACACTTCATCCAAGAGAAATTATAGGAGCTGAATTTCCTCCCCGAACGCGAACAAGGAGACACAGGTGAAAACTGAGTGCCCAAATGAGAAAAAGGGACGTTAGAAAGAACTTTTTCAGTGTCAGAGTAGTTAACAGGTGGAATGCATTAGGTAGAGATGTGGTGGAGGCTGACTCCATACACAGTTTCAAGTAAGAGGCGGTGGTGGTGTAGCTCTGCTGGTATGAAAGGGCTGGGATTTTAAGAAGATGGTTATTTAGGGCTGTGAAGATTTCAGTGACTACATAACAGGTACCATAACAACTGGAGGACAAAAAATTATAGTCGTAGTCATATATAATCCACCACCAAATGACAGAAGACCCAGTCTTAAATATGATAGAAACAACATGACCACCATTAACATAATAGAGAGAGCAGCTTCTATTGCTAGCAGGAATTGATCTGGACTATTAATAATGGAAGACTTCAACCATGGAAAGATAGATTGGGAGAACAGAGTTCCGCATGGAGGACCAGAAACATGGAGAGCCAAGCTGCTGGACGTGGCAACACAACACTTTCTAAGCCAGCACATCAAGGAACCAACAAGAATAAGAGAAGATGAACCAGCTATGCTCGATCTGATAATTACCCTAAATGAGTGGGATTTAAAGGAAGTTAAAACGGAAGCACCCTTGGGAATGAGTGACCACAGTGTATTGAACTTTGAGTAAAGGTAGAGCTAGGAATTATCTCCCCCCAAAAAGAACTAGGAAACAAAAGGCTGGCATAACGAAAGGGGAACTATGAAGAGATGAGAAGTTTCCAAAGGGAAATACCTTGGGACACAGACCTCAGAGTTAAGTCTGTACAAGATATGATGGACTATGTTACCCAAAAGTGTCAGGAGGCAGTAAACAGGTTCATCAAGTCCCCAAGGGAAAAATTTGAGAAGCAAATGAAGAATCCGTGGTTTAATAGGGCATGTATGGTAGCAAAGGGACTGAACAAAAGGGCATGGAGGAACTTCCGGAATAACAGAACACCAGAAAGCAGAGAGAGATACCAGAGAACCAGGAATGAGTACGTCAGGGTGAGAAGAGAAGCAGAGAAAATTATGAAAATGATATAGCAAACAAAGCCAAAGCAGAACAAAAGCTACTCCATAGTCGCATCGGGAGCAGAACAAGAGTGAAAGAACAGGTAATGAAACTTAGAACAGGCGAGGACAGATATTCAGAGAATGACAAAGAGGTGTGTGAAGAACTCAACAAGAGGTTCCAGGAGGTCTTCACAATAGAACAAGGTAAGGTCACTGTGCTAAGAGAAAAGGAAGTAAACCAGGCGGCCTTGGAAGGGATCGAAATTATGAGAGAGGAGGTCAAGAGACACTTGCTGGATCTGGATGTCAGAAAGGCTGTTGGTCCAGATGGAATCTCACCTTGGGTACTGAAAGAGTGTGCAGAGGAACTTTGCTTGCCACTCTCCACAGTGTATAGTAGGTAACTGGAGACGGGAGACCTGCCAGAAATATGGAAGATGGCGAATATGGTCCCAATATACGAAAAGGGCGACAGGCAAGAGACACTGAACTACAGGCCAGTGTCCTTGACTTGTATACCATGCAAGGTGATGGAGAAGATCGTGAGAAAAAACCTAGTAACACATCTGGAGAGAAGTGACTTCGTGACAAATCGCCAACATGGGTTCAGGGAGGGTAACTCTTGCCTGACTGGCTTAATAGAATTCTACGACCAGGTGACAAAGATTAAACAAGAAAGAGAAGGCTGGGCAGACTGCATTTTCTTGGATTGTCGGAAAGCCTTTGACACAGTACTGCATAAGAGGCTGGTACATAAGCTGGAGAGACAGGCAGGTGTAGCTGGTAAGGTGCTCCAGTGGATAAGGGAGTACCTAAGCAATAGGAATCAGAGAGTTACGGTGAGGGGTGAGACCTCAGATTGGTGTGAAGTCACTAGTGGAGTCCCACAGGGCTCTGTAGTCGGTCCTATCTTGTTTCTGATATATGTAAATGATCTCCCGGAGGGGATAGATTCATTTCTCTCAATGTTTGTTGACGATGCCAAAATTATGAGAAGGATTAAGACACAGAAGGACTGCTCGAGGCTTCAAGAAGACCTAGATATGCTGAAGGAATGGTCGAACAAATGGTTGTTAGAGTTTAACCCAAGCAAATGTAATGTAATGAAGATAGGTGTAGGGAGCAGGAGGCCAGATACTAGGTATCATCTGGGAGATGAAATTCTTCAAGAGTCAGAGAGAGAAAAAGACTTGGGGGTTGACATCACGCCAGACCTGTCCCTTGCAGCCCATATCAAGAGGATAACATCAGCGACATACGGCAGGCTGGCCAACATAAGAACGGCATTGAGAAACTTGTGTAAGGAATCATTCAGAACTTTGTGTACCACATATGTCAGGCCAATCCTGGAGTATGCATCCCCAGCATGGAGTCCATATCTAGTCAAGGATAAGACTAAACTGGAAAAGGTTCAAAGGTTTGCCACCAGACTAGTACCCGAGCTGAGAGGTATGAGCTACGTGGAGAGGCTATGGGAATTAAACCTCACTTCGCTGGAAGACAGAAGAGTTAGGGGGGACATGATCACCACATTCAAGATTCTCAATGGAACTGATAGAGTAGATAAAGACAGGCTATTTAACACAAGGGGCACATGCACTAGGGGACACAGGTGGAAACTGAATGCCCAAATGAGCCACAGAGATATTAGAAAGAACTTTTTTAGTGTCAGAGTGGTTGACAAATGGAATGCATTAGAAAGTGATGTGGTGGAGGCTGACTCGATATACAGTTTCAAGTGTAGATATGATAGACCCAATAGACTCAGGAACCTGTACACCTGTTGATTGACGGTTGAGAGGCGGGACCAAAGATCCAGAGCTCAACCCCTGCAAGCACAATTAGGTGAGTACACACACAATGAGGAGGGAACAAAAATGAGAAGCAGGAGGGAGTGGAGGAAATACAGAAGACAAAGGACAGAGGACAACAGGATTAGATGTAACAGAGGTAGGAACGATTTCATTAACACAAAATGAGTATCGGAATGAAATTATGAGATTGATATTGCAATCAAAGCGAAAAAGCAACCTAAATTATTACATAGCAAATAAGAAAGAAGATGTCGGTAAATGACAAAGTGACAAGACTGAGGAAAACATTAGGGGCATATACAGAAAGTGACAAGGAAATCTGTGTGGTACTGAATGCAAGTTTCCATGGAGCGTTCACAACCGAACCTGAGCGGCTCCCATTGTTAGAAGAGATTACCCTAGACGGAAGATTATCAGATATAGAGGTGACAGCAGAGGAGGTAATGAAACAGTTGACTACACTGGATGCAACTAAAGTGGTTGAACCAGACAAATTATTACCGTGGATACTAAAAGGGGCAGCGCAGGCCATCAGCGGGTCTCTGACAATGATCTTTAATGAGTCACTTATGTCGGGAGAATTGCTCAGTTGCTGGAAGGAGGCAAATGTCTTACCGATTTTCAAGAAAGGAGATAAGAAGGAGGAATTTAACTACAGACCCATATCACTGACAAGCATCCCCTTCAAAATACTTGAAATAATAATTAGGATCAAACTTGGGAGAGCATTGGGTTTGTAAACAAACACCGACATGGGTTCTGGACAGGGAAATCATGCCTAACAAACCTTTTGGAATTCTATGATAAAATAACAAGTATAAGGCAGTACAAAGAAGGCTGGGCAGACTGCATATTTCTAGACTGCCAAAAGGCCTTTGATACAGTACCACACATGAGACTGCTACTCAAACTTGAGAGGCAGGCAGGAGTAAGCGGAAAGGCCCTAGTATGGGTAAGGAAGTACTTAAAAGGAAGGAGCCAGAGAGTAATCGTAAAGGGCGAGAATTCGGACTTGCTAACCGTAACGAGTGGAGTACCTCAAGGATCGGTGCTGGGACCAATCCTATTTCTAATTTACATAAATGATATATTTACAGGAGTGGAATCCTACATATCAATGTTCGCTGATGACGCAAAATTAATGAGAAGAGTTGTGACAGATGAGGATTGTAGGATCCTCCAAGAGGACCTGAACAGGTTGCAGAGATGGTCAGAGAAATGTCTACTGAAGTTCAACACGAGTAATGTAAAGTTATGGAAATGGGATCAGGTGATAGGAGACCAAAGGGACAGTACACAATGAAGGGAAACTGCTTACCTTTAACGATTCGAGAAAGAGACCTGGGCGTGGACGTAACACCTAATCTATCTCCTGAAGCACATATAAATAGGATAACGACAGCAGCTTACTCTACACTGGCAAAAGTTAGAACATCGTTCAGAAACCTAAGTAAAGAGGCATTTAAGGCGCGTTACATTACCTACGTGAGGCCAGTCTTAGAGTATGCCGCTTCATCATGGAGTCCCCATCTGAAGAAGCATATAAGGAAACAGGAAAAGGTTCGGAGGTTTGCAACGAGACTCGTCCCAGAGTAACGAGGTATGGGGTATGAGGTGCGCCTGAGGGAACTGTGCCTTACGACACTAGAAAGAAGAAGGGAGAGGGGGGGACATGAAAGGAACGTATAAAATACTTAGGGGGATTGACAGAGTGGACATAGACGAAATGTTCACACGGAATAGTAACAGAACGAGGGGACATGGGTGGAAGCTGGAAACTCAGATGTGTCACAGGGATGTTAGGAAGTTTTCTTTTAGCGTGAGAGTAGTGGGAAAATGGAATGCACTTCAGGAACAGGTTGTGGAAGCAAATACTATTCATAATTTTAAAACTAGATATGATAGGGAAATAGGACCATAGTCATTGCTGTAAACAACCGATGCTCGAAAGGCGGGATCCAAGAGTCAATGCTCAATCCTGCAGAGGAAATTAGGTGAGTACAATTTGGTGATTATACACACACACACACACACACACACACACACACACACACACACACACACACACACACACACACACACACACACACACACACACACACACACACACACACACACACGGTTATGAAGTCCCGATATACAAGAAAGGGGATAGGCAGGAGGCACTGAACTACAGGCCAGTGTCCATAACTTGCATACCATGCAAGGTGATGGAGAAGATTGTGCGAAAAAAGTTCATGGAACATCTGGAGCATAATAACTTTGTAACACAACATCAATATGGGTTCAGGGATGGCAAGTCATGCCTCATGTGATTAACTGAATTCTACAACAAGGCAACAAAAATCAGGCAATAAAGAGAGGGGTGAGCAAACTGCATATTTTTGGATTGCCAGAAAGTCTTTGATACAGTACCACATAAGAGACTAGTGCTCAAACTGGAGATGCCGGCAGGAGTGAAAGGGAAGGTACTCCACTGAATAAAGGAGTACATAAGCAACAGAAGACAGCGAATCACTGTGAGGGGTGTTGTTTCGGAGTAACGAGGCGTCACCAATGGAGTCCACATTGATCAGTCCTTGGACCTATTCTGTTTCTGATATACGTCAATGATCTCCTGGAAGGAATAAACTCGTTCCTCTTAATGTTTGCTGGTGGTGCAAAAATTTTGAGGAGGAATGAGACAGAGGAGGACAGTATGAGGCTACAAGATGGCCTAGACAAGCTGAATGAATGGTCCAACAAATTGCTGTTAAAGTTCAATCCAAGTAAATGTAAGGTAATGAAACTAGGAGAAGGAAATAGAATCCCAGACACGGGGTTCCGAATGGGAGATGAAGTCCTTCAATAAACGGACAGAGAGAAAGGTCTACTAGTTGATATCACACCAAACCTATCTCCTGAAGCCCACATCAAAAGAATAACATCGGCGGCGTATGCGAGGCTGGCTAACATCAGAACGGCCTTCAGAAACCGGTGAACGGTATTTTTCAGAACTTTGTATACTACGTATGTAAGGCCAATCCTGGAGTATGCGGCCCCAGCATAGAGCCCGTACCTTGTCAGGCACAAGACGAAACTGATATGCCACTTGGCTACTCCTAGAACTAAGAGGCATAAGTTACGAGGAAAGGCTGCGGAAATGCCTCTAACATTAATGGAAGACAGAAGAGCTCGGGAAGACATGACCACCGCATACAGAATTCTCAGGGAAATTGACAGGGTAGACAAAGAGGGATTATTTGACACCGGTGGTTCATGCACAAGGGGATTTAGGGGGCAGCTGAGTACCCAAATGAGCCACAAACGCATTAAAAAGAACGTTTTCAGAATCAGAGTAGTTAGTAAATGGAATGTACTAGGAATTGATGTGGCTGACTCCATACACATTTTCATATGTAGACATGATAGATCTCGAGAAGCTCCAGAATCTGTACACCAGTAGATTGACGGTTGAGAGGCGGGACCAAATAGTCAAAGCTCAAGCACAACTTGATGAGTACACACACACCCATAAAGGGCTTGGTGGCCGAGTGCACAGTGCTCTAGACTCATGGACCTGGGGATCGGTGTTCGATCCCCGCACCCAGTGAAGACAGATGAGCAGAGTTTCCTTAACCCTGATGCACCTGTTACCTAGCAGTAAATAGGTACCTGGGAGTTAGACAGCTGTCACGGGCTGTTTCATGTGTGTGTGTGTGTGTGTGTGTGTGTGTGTGTGTGTGTGTGTGTGTGTGTGTGTGTGTGTGTGTGTGTGTGTGTGTGTGTGTGTGTGTGTGTGTGTGTGTGTGTGTGTGTGTATGTGTGTGTGTGTGTGTGTGTGTGTGTGTGTGTGTGTGTGTGTGTGTGTGTGTGTGTGTGTGTGTGTGTGTGTGTGTGTGTGTGTGTGTGTGTGTGTGTGTGTGTGTGTGTGTGTGGAGGAAAACAAAAATTGTTAGTAGCTAGTAACAGCTGATTGATTGACAGTTGAGAGGTGGGGCGAAAGAGCAGAGCTCAACCCCCGCAAGCACAAATAGGTGAATATACACATACACACACACACTAAATGAGGAGGCGGCAAACCAAGAAAACCTTGGAGGAATTTGACCTCACCAGTGATGAGGTCAAAAGGTGTCTGCTGGAGCTAGATGTGACAAAGGCTGTTGGGCCTGATAGAATCTCACCATGGATACTAAAGGAAGGTGCAGAAGCACTAAGTGTGCCACTCTCTATGGTGTATAACAGGTCACTGGAAACAGGAGACTTACCAGAAAGTTGGAAGACAGCTAACGTGGTCCCAATATACAAAAAGGGTGACAGGCAAGAGGCACTGAATTACAGGCCAGTTTCCTTAACTTGTATACCATGCAAGGTGCTGGAGAAGATCGTGAGGAAAAGGCTCGTAGAGCATCTGGAGGGAAATAACTTTGTAACGCACCACCAACATGGGTTCAGAGATGGTAAATCGTGCCTCACAGGTTTAATAGAATTTTATGACCAGGCAACGAAAATTAGGCAGGAAAGAGAAGGGTGGGCCGACTGCATTTTCCTGGATTGCCAAAAAGCCTTTGACACAGTACCCCATAAAAGGCTGTTAAAAAAGTTGGAGCAACAGGCAGGAGTAAAAGGGAAGGTGCTCCAGTGGATAAGGGAGTACTTAAGCAACAGGAAACAGCGAGTAACGGTGAGGGGGGAGACATCAGAGTGGCGAGATGTCACCAGCGGAGTCCCACAGGGCTCAGTACTTGGACCCATCCTGTTTCTAATATATGTGAACGATCTTCCAGAGGGTATAGACTCATTCCTCTCGATGTTTGCTGATGATGCAAAAATTATGAGAAGAATCAAGACGGATGAAGATAGACAGAGACTACAGGATGACCTGGATAAACTGGAGGAATGGTCTAGAAAATGGCTGCTGAAGTTCAACTCTGGAAAGTGTAAGGTGATGAAATTAGGCGAAGGGAGCAGGAGGCTGAACACAAGGTATCATCTGGGAGGGGAAATCCTGCAAGAATCAAATAGAGAGAAGGATCTGGGGGTTGATATCACACCGAACCTGTCTCCAGAGGCCCACATCAAAAGAATATCATCAGCGGCATATGCTAGACTGGCCAACATAAGAACTGCCTTCAGAAACTTGTGTAAGGAATCTTTCAGAACCCTGTATACCACTTATGTAAGACCAATCCTGGAGTATGCAGCTCCAGCCTGGAGTCCATACCTAGTTAAACACAAGACAAAGTTAGAGAAGATTCAGCGGTATGCCACCAGGCTCGTCCCGGAACTGAGAGGATTGAGCTACGAGGAAAGGCTAAAGGAGCTGAACCTCACATCCCTGGAAAACAGAAGAGTAAGGGGAGACATGATAACCACCTACAAAATTCTCAGGGGAATTGACAGGGTGGACAAAGACAAACTCTTCAGCACGGGTGGGACACGAACAAGGGGACACAGGTGGAAACTTAGTATCCAGATGAGCCACAGAGACGTTAGAAAGAATTTTTTCAGTGTCAGAGTAGTTAATAAATGGAATGCATTAGGAAGTGATGTGGTGGAGGCTGACTCCATACACAGTTTCAAATGTAGATATGATAGAGCCCAGTAGGCTCAGGAATCTGTACACCAGTTGATTGACAGTTGAGAGGCGGGACCAAAGAGCCAAAGCTCAACCCCCGCAAGCACAATTAGGTGAGTACAATTAGGTGAGTACACTGGCGCGGGTTCGATTCCCGCACCAGGCAGAAACAAATGGGCCAAATTTCTTTCACCCTGAATGCCCCTGTTACCTAGCAGTAAATAGCTACCTGGGAGTTAGTCAGCTGTCACGGGCTGCTTTTTGGGGTGTGTGTGTGTGTGTGGTGTGGAGAGAAAAAAGTAGTTAGTAAACAGTTGATTGACAGTTGAGAGGTAGGCCAAAAGAGCAAAGCTCAACTCCCGCAAACACAACTAGGTGAATACACACACACACACACACACACACACACACACACAGTAGAATATCAGTAGACAAGGTTCAAAGGTTTGCCACCAGACTAGTACCCGAACTGAGAGGTATAAGCTACGAAGAGAGACTACGGGAATTAAACATCACGTCACTGAGAGACAGAAAAGTCAGAGGGGATATGATCACCACATACAATATTCTCAGAGGAATTGATAGGGTAGATAAGGACAATTTAAGATAAGGACTATTTAACAAAAGGGACACACACACTATGAGACACAGGTGGAAACTGAGTGCCCAAATGAGCGGTAGAGACATTAGAAAGCATTTTTTCAGTGTCAGAGTAGTACGCAAATAGAATGCATTAGGCAGTGATGTGGTGGAGGCTGACTGCATACACAGCTTCAAGTGTAGATATGATAGAGCCCAATAGGCTCATGAACCTGTACACCAGTTGATTGACAGTTGAGAGGTGGAACCAAAGAGCCAGAGCTCAACTCCCACAAGCACAACTAGGTGAGCACAACTAGGAGAGTACACACACACGGGGAGCCGGTGGCCGAGCGGATAACATGCTGGACACGTGATCTTTTGGTCCCGGGTTCGATCCCGGGCGCCGGCGAGAAACAATGGGCAGAGTTCTTTCACCCTATGCCCCTGTTACCTAGCAGTAAATAGGTACCTGGGAGTTAGTCAGCTGTCATGTGTCGGAAAACCCGACACTATTTAATAATATCAATTCAACAGGCAGATAATATTGCTGCTGTTGTATACACAAGTTACCCATAGAAAATGTAGCTTGTAGTGGAATTTTCCGTCAATAGAATAGGGGATATCATTGCCACATAGTACTATAAATTCACCAGCTATTCTGTTGGGAATTATTCTTAAATACATTAGACTTTGGACTTTTTATATCATAAAAACATCATATTTTAATTAACTTAATTATCAGTATCAATATAAAGTAAATGTGACCCTTCTGTCACTTATTGACATTGGACAAGGAGAGTCAAAGCGTCAGTGGTGGGAAAGAAGTCAGCCATTGTTTGTTAAGACCAGAGGCGCAGGGGAGCAAATTCAGCTCCTATAATTTCTCTTGGATGAAGTGTTATGGAAATCAAAGTGTTCTACCATCATCAACACGCTGTCAACATAAACAAGGGAAGTGTCCTACCGAAACCTGTTTATCCAATCATTTCTGGCCAGTTAATGTTAGGTAGATAAGGGTGAACCAGTTAGAACGCGAATCAGCTTCTTAATAAAGGTAATTAAGCCTTGGTCCTTATTATTTAATATACAGTGTTTTCTCTGATATAGCTGTCATATATTAGGATTCCGGCTTTATAGCTAGTGCCCTTTGACAGGAACAAGAAGAGGAAGCAAGACTTGGTATATCAGTTACTAAGGGTGATGGAAGCTAGCCTCACACGAGAGGATAATTTGGTGTCTACATCCTAGTTATATCTGGTGGACTAAGCCTGCTGTACAATAAGATAAGGCACTTCCAATTTATTTACTAATATATGTAGTTTAATACTATAGTTTGATTGACTGCATATATATAAATTTAATATAAACCCCCCTAATGTGTAAGGATCGATTTGTGAAGTTATTGCTGAAATACAGTCCACTTAACATCATACCAATTGCTATCGAAATATATAAATTAACGTAAATATAAATTCCATATAAATTCATATAAATTAAATAAATATAAATCTCACAGGTCGGGTCCCACATTATGGGCTGCTTCCTGGTGTGTGTGTATGTGGTGTGGAAAAAATAAATTGTAGTAGAAAACAGTTGATTGACAGTTGAGAGGCAGGCGGAAAGAGCAGAGCTCAACCCCTGCAAGCACAACTATGTGAATACAACTAGGTGAATACACACACTCTCTCTCTCTCTTCTTAATTCAATGAAGATTGTTATTTAATTATTTCAATCATTAAATAATTAGCATTAACGTCATAATAAGTTTGTTCTAAAGCATAACATCATAACATTTAAAAATAGTTTCATTATTATGTTACAGACTCACTTTTTGTAATCTAGTTTTATTATGTAGCTTTTTAAGCTCTCGAATAATATTTATAAATAATGTTTATACAGCATAAATTAAAATCTGAGAAAACGATCATATGTCGTCATTAAAGCGTTTCATAATGTGGAAACGTTTACTGAGTGCATGCTGTCGGTAATTTCCAACACCCCAAATACTAACCCCTAGCACAGTAAGATAGAAGTATTGTGTTTGAAAATCAAATATACTAATACTATTAATTCCTAGTGTAGGAATATTGCTGTTGTGTCAGCCGCCCCTCCTCACATGGGGACGAAGTCTTGATTTGAATCTAATTAAACCCAGCCTAAACTCTGCTTTATTTGCATTATAATTTTAGATTGGAAATTCATTTAATTTACCTAGAACAAATTATAACTCCATCTCAAGGTGAATTCTTCACATACGTAACCAGCTAATTCCTGGTTGGTATAAAAGTCACGACACATATACCAACCTCTGTATATATGCTTTAACCTACAAACTCTTCGATCCAGTGATATGAATAGTGGAAAACTGTCCACTGGTATTTGAAGTGAGTTATTAGGTCGTAAAACGACGCCGATACCGTCTTGTTAGAGAATAGGATAAGATTGAATAACGTGACTTATTTCCTGGGCTTTCACCGAGAGAGGGGGAGGCGGGAGCGTCACTTGCTCACCGAGTCTCACACAAACAACAACTGGAGCAGATCCCTGTGGAGGCGAGCAAATTAGCATCGCTTTATTTTTGGGTCATCCATCTTCTCACGGCTTCCAGCCGTTGCTGCTAGCTTCACACATCAAGAGACATTGTATTCGGTCGGTGGTTATTTCTTTAATATATTTTTATTGCCATATTTACCCTTTAGAATTAACCGGCCATTACACCGCAAGACAAACAAAACACCCAAGAGGTAAGTTTACGTCTTTCAGGCAGTTAATCCCATTATTTGAGATTAACTGAAGATATATTAACACTACAAGAATTACAGCGTATATTTTCCACAGCGTGGAAAGATACAACCGGGAGCCAGCCTCCTCAACTTGTGATTCACACGTGTCAGCGAGACTACCACGATGAAGCTAGGCATTTGACTGACTTTCGGGAGAATATCAGACGTACACCTGCTAACCTGCTCGACAGCTAAGCTCTTTAAATTTAATCTATGATAATTGTAGTTAGTCTACTGGCGACATAAGCAATTATTTATATTCAATTACATTGAATATCTATTTACGTATAATTAAAATATACGGTAGATTTAGCATCATTCAGTCTACTCTCCAAATTTGTGGAAGTGGTAACACCCAACAAGTATCTAAATATTAATACAGTCCACTCTTACAGTTCATTTAATAATTTAAAAACAAACAAAGAAATACGTGTTGGAAACTTTCAACACATGCAAGCCTGCTTGCCAACCTGCTAATCTTCCTTCCATCCTTCAAAAACTTTCCAGTAACGTAGTGGCAACTTAAAAGTGTTTCCTGGCTTTGACACTAATAAATTCCACTTGTCATGTTTTTTTTCACTTTATTTCAAATATGATACTAACGTTGATATATTTTTCAATTTGTTGTGGTGCATTTTATAGGATCTAGCCTTATGCTTAATTCCTATATTGACCAGACCACACACTAGAAGGTGAAGGGACGACAATGTTTCAGTCCGTTCTGGACCATTCTCAAGTCGACTGTGATGAGGAATGTTGTTGTTGTTGTTTAAGATTCGCTGCTCAGAACAATAAGTTCCAGTAGCACGGGCTATGGTGAGTTGTGCTACTAATGGTGAGCCCATTATCTGTATCAGTGGCTGATACTAGAGATCTGGCGATGGATGGGGGTCTTCATGATAGTTTTCAGCCTGGAGGGCTGGCTATACCAGTTATGGGGCTGGTGGGGTTAGTGTAGACCTCTAGGTTTTCCTGGCCTGAAAGCCTGCGGCTTTGGCTGAGCAGTGCTGTCGTTGGAGTTTGGTGACGTGGCCTCCATGACGAAGTCTTGAACCGTGTAGGTGTCGTACTTGTGATGCGGTGGTGGCGCTCCTACTATGATTTCCTCGTCTGAGGAGTCCATAACCTCCGTAGTGAGCGTTTTTGTCTTTCTCCTTGCAGCCTTGGGTGTCGTTGATTGGTGGTTGTAGCTATTTCAGGAGCGCTGGTGGTGCTGTTATCGTTTGTAGACAGCACGTCTGCTAGCGCGGCTGCTGAGATAGTGATGGTAGGAGTGTTGGGAGCTGGAGAGGGAATTAACTCTGTGTCGCCCGGGTCATGGGTGGTTCTGGAGTCGGTGTTGAAGTTGACCGCAAGGTCGTCCTGGTGGTAGTCTCTGGAGTCGTAGAGGAGGCAGTGAGATTTATGCTAGTGGCTATGATGGGGACCAGGCCATTGTCTATGTATAATGCGTTTAGTTCACTGACAAAGCGCTGGTTGTCTGGTCCTCCTAGCCTTTCCGCAAGTCTAATAAGACCACGGATAATGCCTGCACGTGATGCAGGGGGCTGTGAAGGAGCCTGTGGGACCTTGGGCCCCCAGTGAGAAGGCTGTGTTGCCTGCTGGGAGAAGCCACATGTTGGTAAGACTGGAAAGTCTTCTGGTCGACTAGTGAGAGCTAAGGTGGTGGGTTGAACGCTTGGGGCTCTGGTAGAGGAGGTAGAAGGGTTGTTTCTCTTGGCTTCAACCTGGGCCTTGATGCTTTCCTGTCTGAGAGGGCAGCGGTAGGAAATTGCAGGGTGATTGCCATCACAGAGCAAGCAGCGATGGACTGTTGCCTTGCATATGGAGTAGTGATGGTCCAGTGCGCACAGGCTGCACCTCTGGACAGGGTGCTGACACTTGTTGGTCAGGTGGGAGAGCTCGTAGTACTTAAAGTACTGTTGGATCTCATGACATCGTTCCTTTCTTATTTGGTGGGGTGGTATTTTTAGGCCGAAGCAGTAGAATCCTTGTGTGGCAGCCTGGGTGGCCGCAGCTATGGTGGTGAACGTTATCTTCATTGATGTATTGTCGGTGTTGCAGAACTCTAAGTTGAATACCGACAGGTTTGGATTTTCGTCCTCGATATTGTCCATGATATGATGTTGAGATCGCTCAGCGATCCATCTATGGATCGCAGTTTGGATCCACCTATGGATCGCTGGTCCTGCTGGTAAAAACAGTTCGTCCGGCCAGGAACTGACGTGGAAAGTGAGGATGTAAGTAGTGCTCTTTGCGAAGAATGGCATCGTTAGTGAGGAAATTTTCTAGCTCCTCTTCACATGAAAAGAAGAGCACGATATCTTCACCTTTCTGACTAATGTCAGCGGGTTCGAGACCAGTAACGTCCTTCAGGACCTTTAAAGTATTACTTCTCCCGATAGCATGACCGTCAAGTGCAAGTGGAGTCGCTCTGACCTTAAGACGTTTGGGTCGCACTGTGACCACACTGCTCCTTGTGATGTGTTGGCAGGAGATGTCTCCCCCATCGTTTCGATGTGTGATGAGGATTGTTGTTATAGATTCAGCTACTCGGAAACAAGTGCCAAGTAACACGGGCTATGGTGAGCCCGTAACTTACCTGGCACAGGAGCAGGGCAAGAAGCACGGGATATGGTTAGCCTCCTGGGCGGGAGATGTCTCCCGTCGTGATGAGGAAGATGATGATTGATGAAGATTAAGCCACCCAAGAGGTGGCACGGGCATGAATAGCCCGTAATTGGTACACTTTTTTTCAGTATTCTGAGGTTGCATTTAACCATCAAGCTGTTATCGCGGGGGAGGATACTGCTTCACAGTCTTTATGAGGGTGTCCAGCTGCTGGACACCTTTGTTGACCAGGAGAGTGGCTGTGTTGATGGCTTCAGGGTGGCCACTGTATGATTCAGGAACTCTTAAAGCTCTTCTAAGGTCGTTGGTTGCTTCACATTCCAGAAGATAGTGAAGTAATTGCTTTTCTGTAACAGTTTGGTAGAAGATACACTCTCTCTGTCGGGGTTCACCAAACTCCCAGTTGCATCTGTAACCTAGACGTAGTCTATATAACCTAACTGCTATTTCCCTGTGGATTCCTTTTGGGATATTTAACCTTTCTAATTTGGTTGCCTGAAGATACCATGTTGTAGATGGCGAACCTTCAGCTATTCTCTGGTGCAGGTAGGCTTTGTTGAGATGTGAGATTTTTTTGGTGATGATGTTTGTTATGTTCTCTAGGCTGGGTTGAATTGTTTTATGTATTACTGGATGACGAGTTGCCAATTTAGCAATTTCATCAGCTTTTTCATTTAATGGGATTGGATACAGTTTAAGGTTATGTTGAGTCCTTTGCCTATAGCGACTGCTCCAAGATACAAAATGGTGGTAATTATTTCCACTTTATCTTTCCACTGTTTTTGTCTTAGTATTTGAAGTGCCGCTTTTGAGTCTGTGTGTATGATTGCATTTTGAGTGTTTTGTGCAATCACATATGCGAATGCCTGTTGTATGGCAAACAGCTCAGTTTGGGTTGATGATACTAGTCCTCCCAGTCTCCAATATGCCTGTACGCTGGCCGTGCAAAGAACAGCGCCAGCACTCATATTCTCTGTCCACCGATCCGTCTGTGAAGATGTGGGTGGCTCCTGCTACTGCTATGCTATATATTTGCTCTTCTGTTCTGCGCTTTAGGATTGTCGGATCATGTTTTGGCCTAGTCCAACCACCAAGGCCTGCGGTACTGGGATTGGATCAGAAGAAATAATTATCTTACTGATAACTGTAGCTGTCGTTTGTGATATTCTGTCTTGTAGAGATGGCAAACCCGTCTCCAGTCTAAGAGTTTCAAGCCTGGTCCACATGGGGGCTCTCAGTGCAGCTCTCATAGCATTGTTTTGGGCAACTTCAAGCTTTTTCCACTGTTGGTGTGATAGATTTGTGAGTGCAGGTGCGGCATAATCGATCACTGATCTGACTGCCTGTACACAGTATGTGCGAAGGACTTGTAAATTGGCTCCTCCAGAAAGGGAGGTTAGCGACCTGAGGATTGCCGTCCGGACCGCAGTTCGCTCTCTCAAGTAAGTGACCTCAGCATTAAAATTCATGTGTGTGTCCAGGATTATTCCTAGATACTGATAGGTGTCGATCCATTCAATTGGTTGACCCTGTACTGTGAGTCGGATGTTGGGCTTCGCTATTTTTATGGGCATGGCCTTTGACTTTGAGGGGTTGAGTTTGATTCCAATCTGTTTTGCCTCTTTACTGATGCAGTCTAAGCATTTGGGTGCAAGGCGCGCCGCATCCCTTCCTTTTATGATGATGACAAAGTCGTCCGCGTAGTTTAGCAGCCTGCAGTGATGTGGGAGTTTCAACCTCATTATTCTTTCCATTAAACAGTTGAAGAGAAGAGGGCTGAGAATACCTCCTTGCGGTGTACCATTTTCATGTCTTTTGTACTCAGAGACTGTGCCATGAAGTTTTACTCTTGCTTCTCTGTTTATGAGACAGTTTTTGGTCCAGGAGAGCAGGTTGCCTCTGACCTCTTTGTCAATGAGGCAGCAGAGAATAGCTGGGGCGCTAGCCAGTTCAAAGGCTTTTCCGAGGTCCAGGAATATCAGCATTCTTGTCTGTCATTCAAGTGGGCTAACAGAGTTGTAATACATTCCACTGAAGAAGAAGATGAAGATGAAGCCACCCAAAAGGTGGCACGGGCATGAATAGCCCGTAAGTGGTGGCCCTTTTGAGCCATTACCAGTATCAAGAGCTGATACTGGAGATCTGTGGAGGTGCGAATGCACCCTGCGTGACGGAAGATGTCTCCGTTGTGAATGTGTTAAGATGAAGATGAAGCCACCCAAAAGGTGGCACGGGCATGATTAGCTCGTAAGTGGTGGCCCTTTTGAGCCATTACCAGTATCAAGAGCTGATACTGGAGATCTGTGGAGGCGCGACTGCACCCTGCGTAACGGGAGATGTCTCCCGGACCAAGTGGTGACCAGATGGTGACATTCCACTGTGCCAACCCCCTCTTCTATAGGCATACACATCATGGTGCAGTTTAGGCATTTTCCACTCCAGTCTGTTGAGTGCCATTCTGTCAGCCGTCTTTTCTGCACAGCTTTGGAGACAGATGGGCCTGGGTTTTGGGATCGGCACTATGTCTGCTCTATTCCAAGCAGAAGGTCTAGTTTGAGAAGTCTAGGCTAAATTAATTAACCTTAGGTATGCAGCGTCTCCCTCGGCCCAGAGGGAGACGCTGCACTTTGGCTGCACTTTGACAAATTCTTGTTCTGCCTGATTAATGTCTTCGGGAAGATCATAGTTTCTATGCCACTCTGAAATGAGGTTTTGAAATCGGTCCCAATTTGCTAAAGTCACCTCCAGGCTTCAGATGGAGGCGGAGGTGGGGTGGGTAGGTCTAAGTGATGAGGAAGAGAGAGAGAGAGAGAAGATTAAGCCACCCAAAAGGTGGCTTGGGCATGAATAGCCCATAAGTGGTGGCCCTTTTGAGCCATTTCCAGTATCAATAGATGATACTGGAGATCTGTGGAGGTGCGACTGCACCCTGCGTGACGGGAGATGTCTCCCGTGACTACATGTGATGAGGAAGATTGATTGATGAAGATTAAGCCACCCAAAAGGTGGCACGGGCATGAATAGCCCGTAAGTGGTGGCCCTTTTGAGCCATCTGTGGAGGTGCGACTGAACCCTGCGTGACGGGAGATGTCTCCCGTGCGTGATGAGGAAGTAGATGCAGGCAATAAATAGGCAAGAGAGAGGTGAGGAGCAAAGTAAGGTGTAGTAGAGGGGATAATAGTAGGAACTGCAGAGGGCCTATTGGCCCATACGAGGCAGCTCCTGTTATACCACCGAATGAGGAGATAGTAATTGGAATAAGAAGAGGATAGTAAGGGAACGTAAGAGAAAACAATGAACAGAAAAAAGAGAGAAAGAAAAGGAAAGGTAAAGAAAGATAAATGGAAGGGTAAGTTTATGTAAGGTTACGTTTGTTAGAAAGATTAGAGCATTTAAGTATAGACTGTGAAAGGGAAGAGTCCACAGCAACAAAGCCAAGACTCAAGTCCATGTTGGGTACATTGTGTATTAGAGCCGATTCAACAAGACGGCGTCTGTGTAGAGTAGAGGCAGGAAAGATTATTTTGGAGGAAGACCAATCAATAGGATGATTGGAATCCTTCTCATGACAGAAGAGAGTTCCTATAACTCTCCTACAACAGGAGAGTTATAATAACTCTCCTTAATTCCTATAACAATTCATTGTTGCCAGATATTTAATATTCATGGATCTGCAATGGCATATGCATGTCCCTCTCAACAGTGAACGTTATATCAGAGGAAGCGAATGATGACAGGTAGATTTGGTAAGAAAAAAAATACTCCTCTGATAGTTCAGACAAATTGATCTGATAACTAAATGTAATTTTTTTTAGGAAAGATACCATTACAGTGAGTGTTGAATAGTACATACTTAAGGTCTCTATTAAGTCATACTTAATAGTGGTCTCCGGAATAGGCCCCTAAGTATGCTAAATGTTAAGAGATTAGTTATGAGTTTTTTCCAATGTCTGTCATCAATAAAAAATGTCTCCTGAGTCAAGAACTCGTCATTATTATAATAGAAAGTTACTAATATTTACTTGATTATACCTTCCCTTCACGTATAGGATTTCTTTTAATGCAAGACTTGATCTTGCTACTGTCAGTCATATACACACCATGAGGATCAGCACAATTTACAGTTGTTGCTGGGAAAACTGACCTTAGCTTTGTCAAGAAGATCAGGAGGCAGGAGAGAGAGTGGAAGGTGGGTCCTGATTACACGAGGAGCCGGTAAAGCCTCAGTCAACTCTAGAAACACTCCGTCTTTCAGCTTCTTCCCTGGACATGCTTGGTTAAACTCCTTGATAAATTGCTCTCTTCCCTCAATCATTTTTGCAAAATTCTTGTTATCGAAAAACATGTCCAACCTGGAATATTTTTACTTTTATTAGGCACTATATTTAAATATAGAACTCATCTATCTTGCTCCTCACACTTATGGAGATAGCAAAATATATATAATGATATCTTTTTTGTTCTTTCTTGTTATTATGTAATTTTTTTTTATTACTTTTCCATTTTTGTGACCGGTCCCTACAATATCCTGTGTCACCTTGCATTCCCGTTCATGTCCAGATCATTAGACTTTAACAGTTTAAAGACCTGCTAACCGCTACTTTCAACAATTCTACTGAGATTGCTGCCCCATTCCTAGGTAGATGCACCCCATCCTTCACATAGGTAGAGCTCTTGCCAATGAACAAGTTCTAGTTGTTGATAAATAGGTTTGAGCTATGAAAATAATGTCTTTCATGTTGATAATATATCCTACAACCATATGTATATATATATATATATATATATATATATATATATATATATATATATATATATATATAAATATATATAAATATATATAAATATATATATATATATATATATATATATATATATAAATATATATAAATATATATAAATATATATATATATATATATATATATATATATATATATATATATATATACGTATATATATATATATATATATATATATATATATATATATATATATATATATATATATATATATATATATATATATATATATCAAAAAAACTCAATGAACTCCTAACTCCATACACTCCAAGTAAGTTTAGTCTACAATCATCAGCAGATTTCCTAGAATTAATCAAATCTACCCAGCCCGATGGAATCATTGCTTCCCTGGACGTTGAATCCCTATTTA
>NC_091190.1:8335385-8505385 GCF_040958095.1 Procambarus clarkii | reverse complement strand
AAAAGGGGCTTTGGACGCCCAGGATGCTTTGTACCTTCTCACAAGGTGCCTGGCTTTGCCCAGACTGACCTATTTCCTAAGGTGTGCTCCCTCCTTCGACAGCCCAAAATTAACAGAATATGACACACTCCTAAGATCAATAACCGTGAAAGTGTTAAACCTCTCCCTGCAAGATGACCAATGGGACCAAGCAACGCTCCCAGTTAGACTCGGGGGAATAGGTATTCGCAAGGCGGCACAGTTAGCATTGCCGGCATTCTTATCCTCGACCAGTGCAACAGGTGAATTAGTTAAGGAAATACTACCGGAACACCTACGAGACTCCATTGGGATTCATGATCCCAAATTCGCGGAAGGAGCCGGTCAGTGGGACACTCTTGTCAACTCTCATCCTCGACCGACTTTTCCAAATGACTGCAAACAGTCCAAATGGGATGGCCCCATAGTGGAGAACATCGCCAAAGCATTGCTGGAGGCAGCTTCCAGGAAGGACAAAGCGCGTCTTCTAGCTGTGCAAGCGCCCCATGCCGGGGACTTCCTGTTGGCAGTCCCTAATTCCGCCTTAGGCACCCGCCTGGACCATCGGACCCTAAGTATTGGTGTTGCTTTGCGCCTTGCCGCCCCTATCTCCAACGAGTATCGGTGTATTTGCGGCCATGCACGGGCAGACCAATACGGCAGCCATGGTCTCATCTGTCGTATGACACAGGGAAAGATTGCCAGACATGAAGCAGTCAATGACATCATCAAGAGAAGTTTGGCTTCAGCTGGGTGCCTAGCACAAAGGGAACCTCAGTTGTGCAGACCTGACAACAGCCAAAAACGCCCAGATGGAGTCACCCTGCAGCCGTGGAGGGAAGGTAAATAGATCGTGTGGGACTACACGTGTGCATCTACATTGGCTGATACCTATCTACCTTACAGCGCAGCTGAGGGAGGCGGGGCGGCCACCTTCAGGGAGACCCAGAAAACTAACAAATACAGGGACCTAGAACGTTGTTACAGGTTCGTGCCAATAGGCTCTGAGACTCTGGGCGCCTGGGGTAAATGTGCACTTAAGTTCCTGAAGGAGCTGGGCGAGGAACTCATTGGGAAGACTAGAAACCCAAGAGCGGCCAATTTTATGTTCTAGCGCCTCAGTGTCGCTGTTCAGAGGGGAAATGCGTGCTGTATCTTGGGTGAGCACCCGACCCCCGAGGAGTTGGACGAGGTCTTCGAACACTGATTGGTATATTGTTATATTGTTATATAAGTGTGTGTTTTCTGTAAACTCTAGCATTGCAATAAAATCAAATAAAAAAAAATAATAGGGGCGGTAGGAGAGGAAAAGATTAAAGTATTCAGTGAGAATCCACAAGG
This sequence comes from Procambarus clarkii, assembly GCF_040958095.1. NCBI lineage: Eukaryota > Metazoa > Arthropoda > Malacostraca > Decapoda > Cambaridae > Procambarus > Procambarus clarkii. Next base: position 8,504,026 of record NC_091190.1, on the reverse strand, counting down.
TCTTCTCTGAACACTATTTATTTTCTTCTTCGAGGATGTGGGTCCCTTTAATTAAACCAGTAGTGGTACCCCTAAATATATATATATATATATATATATATATATATATATATATATATATATATATATATATATATATATATATATATATATATATATATATATATAAATATATATATATTATTAAATATGACCGAAAAAGTAAGATTAATAATTCTAACACGAATTTTCTCAATCTTTCGTACATTACGCTTCACTGTTGGAGGTAAATAAAAAATCACTTCTCCAAAATTCATTTTTATTTCTAGTCTGACGCGACACGGGCGCGTTTCGTAAAACTTATTACATTTTCAAAGACTTCACAAATACACAACTGATTAGAACTTACGTATCTCTGATTTTATATCTACATTTGAGTGAGGTGGGAGGGGTGATGTGGCATTAACACAAGACAGAACAAGAGGGGATATTAATAGGGTATTAAAAGTATCAACACAAGACAGAACAGAAACAATGGGTATTGAATAGAAGTGTTTGTAGAAAGCCTATTGGTCCATATTTCTTGATGCTTCTATATTGGAGCGGAGTCTTGAGGTGGGTAGAATATAGTTGTGCAATAATTGGCTGTTGATTGCTGGTGTTGACTTCTTGATGTGTAGTGCCTCGCAAACGTCAAGCCGCCTGCTATCGCTGTATCTATCGATGATTTCTGTGTTGTTTACTAGGATTTCTCTGGCGATGGTGTTGGTTATGGGAAGAGATTATATGTTCCTTAATGGAGCCCTGTTGCTTATGCATCGTTAAACGCCTAGAAAGAGATGTTGTTGTCTTGCCTATATACTGGGTTTTTTGGAGCTTACAGTCCCCAAGTGGGCATTTGAAGGCATAGACGACGTTAGTCTCTTTTAAAGCGTTCTGTTTTGTGTCTGGAGAGTTTCTCATGAGTAGGCTGGCCGTTTTTCTGGTTTTATAGTAAATCGTCAGTTGTATCCTCTGATTTTTGTCTGTAGGGATAACGTTTCTATTAACAATATCTTTCAGGACCCTTTCCTCCGTTTTATGAGCTGTGGAAAAGAAGTTCCTGTAAAATAGTCTAATAGGGGGTATAGGTGTTGTGTTAGTTGTCTCTTCAGAGGTTGCATGGCTTTTCACTTTCCTTCTTATGATGTCTTCGATGAAACCATTGGAGAAGCCGTTATTGACTAGGACCTGCCTTACCCTACAGAGTTCTTCGTCGACTTGCTTCCATTCTGAGCTGTGGCTGAGAGCACGGTCGACGTATGCGTTAACAACACTCCTCTTGTACCTGTCAGGGCAGTCGCTGTTGGCATTTAGGCACATTCCTATGTTTGTTTCCTTAGTGTAGACTGCAGTGTGGAAACCTCCGCCCTTTTCCATGACTGTTACATCTAGAAAAGGCAGCTTCCCATCCTTTTCCGTCTCGTAAGTGAAACGCAGCACGGAACTCTGCTCAAATGCCTCCTTCAGCTCCTGCAGATGTCTGACATCAGGTACCTGTGTAAAAATGTCGTCAACATACCTGCAGTATATGGCCGGTTTCAAGTTCATGTCGACTAAGACTTTTTGCTCGATGGTACCCATGTAGAAGTTTGCAAACAGGACACCTAGGGGAGAACCCATGGCGACCCCATCTACTTGCTTATACATGTGCCCATCCGGGCTCAAGAAGGGTGCCTCTTTAGTACAAGCTTGGAGTAGTTTCCTCAGAATACTTTCTGGCATGTCAAGAGGAGTACAGGCTGGATCACGATACACTCTGTCGGCTATCATTCCGATTGTCTCGTCCACAGGTACGTTGGTAAACAGCGATTCTACGTCCAACGAGGCTCTTATCCCTGTGGCCCGTGTGCCCCGCAGTAAGTCCACAAATTCCTTTGGAGACTTCAGGCTGAAGGCGCAAGGAACATAAGGAGTCAGCAGGCCGTTGAGTCGCTTCGCCAGTCTGTACGTGGGCTAATGATTGGCCGAAGTGGGTTTCCAGGCTTGTGCGTCTTGACATTTCCATACGCATATCCAGGTTTATATTCCCCAATGATCTTTGGCAGGTGGAGTCCGGATTTCTTGGCGTTCACAGTTTCGATCAGTTTGTTGACCTTTGCTTTTAATTCGGCTGTAGTGTCCTTCGTTACCCTTTGGAACTTAGTTTGGTCAGAGAGTATGATGTTCATTTTCGCCAGATATTCGTCTTTTTTAAGAATGACATATATTGGCGACTTGTCACCTCTCCTGACAACTATCTCCTTGTTCTCACGAAGGCTTTTAGCTGCCGCTTTAAGCTCGGGGGACAGTATGGTGCTTCTGTAGTTGCCTCGATTCTTTCCTCCTTCTGCAATAAGTTCTGCTTGTAAGGTATCTTTGGTAGTGACCTTCTTTTGTGTCTCGAGGTCGAATATGTCGTCCAACAGAATTTCCAACTCTACTTTCCGAGCCATTTCACTCGGTCTGGACATAACATGACAGTTTATGCCCAGATTTAGGAGAGTGACTTGGTCCTCAGTGAGGTTAATTCCTGCAAGGTTCAGGAAGCCATCTCTTGGTCGTGGAATTGCCATAGGTCCTCCATATAATGTTGTTAGTTTCTTGATAATCCTTGTTTCAGTGCTGAGGTGATGTTGGTCTGTGAGGATGTCGAGGTGTTGTTCAATGCGGGTACGGATACTATGGTCGATGTTGCTATTTCTCCACTCGTTTGTAGCATGAAGTAGTTGCGTTTTGTTGTCTTTGATTTCATTCTCTGCCTTGTATATCTGATCACGAATCAGATCCTGGCGATATTTTATCGTGAAGGCTTGATTCCTTGCTGCTGGGTCGTGCACTTTAATATTAGTATATTTTGGTAGCAGTCTTTCCTGTAGACATATATTATTAAATATGACCGAAAAAGTAAGATTAATAATTCTAACACGAATTTTCTCAATCTTTCGTACATTACGCTTCACTGTTGGAGGTAAATAAAAAATCACTTCTCCAAAATTCATTTTTATTTCTAGTCTGACGCGACACGGGCGCGTTTCGTAAAACTTATTACATTTTCAAAGACTTCACAAATACACAACTGATTAGAACTTACGTATCTCTGATTTTATATCTACATTTGAGTGAGGTGGGAGGGGTGATGTGGCATTAACACAAGACAGAACAAGAGGGGATATTAATAGGGTATTAAAAGTATCAACACAAGACAGAACAGAAACAATGGGTATTGAATAGAAGTGTTTGTAGAAAGCCTATTGGTCCATATTTCTTGATGCTTCTATATTGGAGCGGAGTCTTGAGGTGGGTAGAATATAGTTGTGCAATAATTGGCTGTTGATTGCTGGTGTTGACTTCTTGATGTGTAGTGCCTCGCAAACGTCAAGCCGCCTGCTATCGCTGTATCTATCGATGATTTCTGTGTTGTTTACTAGGATTTCTCTGGCGATGGTTTGGTTATGGGAAGAGATTATATGTTCCTTACTGGAGCCCTGTTGCTTATGCATCGTTAAACGCCTAGAAAGAGATGTTGTTGTCTTGCCTATATACTGGGTTTTTTGGAGCTTTTTGGAGCAAATGCCCCAAGTGGGCATTTGAAGGCATAGACGACGTTAGTCTCTTTTAAAGCGTTCTGTTTTGTGTCTGGAGAGTTTCTCATGAGTAGGCTGGCCGTTTTTCTGGTTTTATAGTAAATCGTCAGTTGTATCCTCTGAGTTTTGTCTGTAGGGATAACGTTTCTATTAACAATATCTTTCAGGACCCTTTCCTCCGTTTTATGAGCTGTGGAAAAGAAGTTCCTGTAAAATAGTCTAATAGGGGGTATAGGTGTTGTGTTAGTTGTCTCTTCAGAGGTTGCATGGCTTTTCCTGAACCTTGCAGGAATTAACCTCACTGAGGACCAAGTCACTCTCCTAAATCTGGGCATAAACTGTCATGTTATGTCCAGACCGAGTGAAATGGCCCGGAAAGTAGAGTTGGAAATTCTGTTGGACGACATATTCGACCTCGAGACACAAAAGAAGGTCACTACCAAAGATACCTTACAAGCAGAACTTATTGCAGAAGGAGGAAAGAATCGAGGCAACTACAGAAGCACCATACTGTCCCCCGAGCTTAAAGCGGCAGCTAAAAGCCTTCGTGAGAACAAGGAGATAGTTGTCAGGAGAGGTGACAAGTCGCCAATATATGTCATTCTTAAAAAAGACGAATATCTGGCGAAAATGAACATCATACTCTCTGACCAAACTAAGTTCCAAAGGGTAACGAAGGACACTACAGCCGAATTAAAAGCAAAGGTCAACAAACTGATCGAAACTGTGAACGCCAAGAAATCCGGACTCCACCTGCCAAAGATCATTGGGGAATATAAACCTGGATATGCGTATGGAAATGTCAAGACGCACAAGCCTGGAAACCCACTTCGGCCAATCATTAGCCAGATACCCACACCCACGTACAGACTGGCGAAGCGACTCAACGGCCTGCTGACTCCTTATGTTCCTTGCGCCTTCAGCCTGAAGTCTCCAAAGGAATTTGTGGACTTACTGCGGGGCACACGGGCCACAGGGATAAGAGCCTCGTTGGACGTAGAATCGCTGTTTACCAACGTACCTGTGGACGAGACAATCGGAATGATAGCCGACAGAGTGTATCGTGATCCAGCCTGTACTCCTCTTGACATGCCAGAAAGTATTCTGAGGAAACTACTCCAAGCTTGTACTAAAGAGGCACCCTTCTTGAGCCCGGATGGGCACATGTATAAGCAAGTAGATGGGGTCGCCATGGGTTCTCCCCTAGGTGTCCTGTTTGCAAACTTCTACATGGGTACCATCGAGCAAAAAGTCTTAGTCGACATGAACTTGAAACCGGCCATATACTGCAGGTATGTTGACGACATTTTTACACAGGTACCTGATGTCAGACATCTGCAGGAGCTGAAGGAGGCATTTGAGCAGAGTTCCGTGCTGCGTTTCACTTACGAGACGGAAAAGGATGGGAAGCTGCCTTTTCTAGATGTAACAGTCATGGAAAAGGGCGGAGGTTTCCACACTGCAGTCTACACTAAGGAAACAAACATAGGAATGTGCCTAAATGCCAACAGCGACTGCCCTGACAGGTACAAGAGGAGTGTTGTTAACGCATACGTCGACCGTGCTCTCAGCCACAGCTCAGAATGGAAGCAAGTCGACGAAGAACTCTGTAGGGTAAGGCAGGTCCTAGTCAATAACGGCTTCTCCAATGGTTTCATCGAAGACATCATAAGAAGGAAAGTGAAAAGCCATGCAACCTCTGAAGAGACAACTAACACAACACCTATACCCCCTATTAGACTATTTTACAGGAACTTCTTTTCCACAGCTCATAAAACGGAGGAAAGGGTCCTGAAAGATATTGTTAATAGAAACGTTATCCCTACAGACAAAAATCAGAGGATACAACTGACGATTTACTATAAAACCAGAAAAACGGCCAGCCTACTCATGAGAAACTCTCCAGACACAAAACAGAACGCTTTAAAAGAGACTAACGTCGTCTATGCCTTCAAATGCCCACTTGGGGACTGTAAGCTCCAAAAAACCCAGTATATAGGCAAGACAACAACATCTCTTTCTAGGCGTTTAATGATGCATAAGCAACAGGGCTCCATTAAGGAACATATAATCTCTTCCCATAACCAAACCATCGCCAGAGAAATCCTAGTAAACAACACAGAAATCATCGATAGATACAGCGATAGCAGGCGGCTTGACATTTGCGAGGCACTACACATCAAGAAGTCAACACCATCAATCAACAGCCAATTATTGCACAACTATATTCTACCCACCTCAAGACTCCGCTCCAATATAGAAGCATCAAGAAATATGGACCAATAGGCTTTCTACAAACACTTCTATTCAATACCCATTGTTTCTGTTCTGTCTTGTGTTGATACTTTTAATACCCTATTAATATCCCCTCTTGTTCTGTCTTGTGTTAATGCCACATCACCCCTCCCACCTCACTCAAATGTAGATATAAAATCAGAGATACGTAAGTTCTAATCAGTTGTGTATTTGTGAAGTCTTTGAAAATGTAATAAGTTTTACGAAACGCGCCCGTGTCGCGTCAGACTAGAAATAAAAATGAATTTTGGAGAAGTGATTTTTGATTTACCTCCAACAGTGAAGCGTAATGTACGAAAGATTGAGAAAATTCGTGTTAGAATTATTAATCTTACTTTTTCGGTCATATTTAATAATATATGTCTACAGGAAAGACTGCTACCAAAATATTCAAATATATATATATATATATATATATATATATATATATATATATATATATATATATACCTAACCTAACTTTTTCGGCTGCCTGACATAACCTAACCTATAAAGATAGGTTAGGTAGGGTTGGTTAGGTTCGGTCATATATCTACGTTAATTTTAACTCCAATAAAAAAAATTGACCTCATACATAATGAAATGGGTAGCATTATCATTTCATAAGAAAAAAAATAGAGAAAATATATTAATTTAGGAAAACTTGGCTTATTAGGCAAATCGGGCCTTGCATAGTAGGCCGAGAAGTGCGTTCTGGCTGCTAGGTACGACATATATATATATATATATATATATATATATATATATATATATATATATATATATATATATATATATATATATATATATATATATATATATATATATATAATATATATTGTAATGAATATAAAATTGTAATGAGACATTGTAAGCCTCTCTATCAGAGTTTTTTCTTAAACTGTCGTGCAATATTATAACTTAAAAATGGATCAAGTTTGTACATACCAGTACTAACATTAAGAAGATTTGGACACTGACTGATAAGAGCAAACTCAATCAAATTCCGTTCCACGAAACCACCACAATTGGTAATGCTTTTCACCCCATTCCAGTTAATAGTGTGATCGCATAAACTCGTGTGCAGATACAATGCATTAGACATTTGGGCAGTTCTAATACTATAAGCATGTTGTGACAACCGCAATTGTTGATCGTACTATTAGTGAACACCAAATTTATATTAAGTTTCTTAAAAATCGGAGACAGTTTTTCAAGTACACTCGCATAAGGTACCACCAATGAGTTAATAATTTCTGGTTTCGCCTTGGGGGACGTGATTATAAAACGTACGCTTGGGTTGTTCAAACGAGAATCCAAAAACCTCTTAGGATATTGTAAACTCCTCCAATTTCATATATTTCAGCAATCTCTTCATCAAAAAACTCAGGGCTGCATACCCTCAAAGTTCGTAGAAACATTCCTGAAAATACTGCCTGTTTAACTTTACTATGATGATTCGAATAAAAATGAACATATGACCCTACGTTGGTAGGTTTCCTATACACATTAAATTTGAATTTTCTCGTGACTCTATGAATCATAATGTCCAAAAACGGAAGAGTACCATTCTCCTCAGTCTCACAAGTGAATTTTATTGAAGGTACCAAAGAATTAAGTTCATTAAGAAAGACTATCTGGTCTTTGTCACACGGCTATAAGCACAAAATATCATCAACATACCTAAACCAAACTACATTAGCAGGGATAATCTTGGATAAGATTTTTGTTTCGAAGAAATTCATATACAAATTGCTCAAAACTGGGGAAAGGGGATTGCCCATCGCCATTCCAAATGTTTGTTTGAAAAATTTTCCATTAAAACTAAAAAAAATTGTCTTTTATACACAATTTGATAAGTTCCAAATATCTTTTGTAATATAAATATAAGTTTTTTGGAACTTATCAAATTGTGTATAGAAGAGTGGAAAAGGCCCCAAGTAGGGGCCGTTCTTGCTTTTTTCGACGGCCCCAACTTGGCGCACCCGTTTTTAGTTACCCCAGTGAGATTTGACGGCTCCTACTTGGCGCACCCGTTTTTAGTTACCCCAGTGAGATTTGACGGCCCCAACTTGGCGCACCCGTTTTTAGTTACCCCAGTGAGATTTGACGGCTCCTACTTGGCGCACCCGTTTTTAGTTACCCCAGTGAGATTTGACGGTCCCTACTTGGCGCACCCGTTTTTAGTTACCCCAGTGAGATTTGACGGCTCCTACTTGGCGCACCCGTTTTTAGCTACCCCAGTGACTCTTGCACAGACATCGCTGATGGTCAATGACGTCACCAGGTAGCTGCTCAATGACCCTGCACAGGTACGTTCAAGGGGATTAAAAGGTCGTGACTTGGCGTACCAGTCACAGCTCTATCATGTTACACCTATGTCTTCTTCGTCTTTCTAGAGAATGTAATTTAAGCTTTGTCAATCTTTCTTGAAGGCTCGTTCATTTTGCATAGGGCAAATTAAAATGAAAACCCGCTATCAACCATTTGTATGAAAACATTGTCCCCTGCCAGGTGTGGTGACTTCAATGAAATTTCAGTAGTAATCCATTATGCAGACGGGCTTTACATAAGGTGCTGATATGATTTATTTCATCATTTTTACTCTCACATGTGTATCCAACATACATGCTCAGATACTTGTACTTCTGAACACGGCTCAGTTCCACACCATTTAGAGTAAGTGTTATATTTCTTCGTTTCCTATACTCATATATGGTTTTATCTGCATTTATAACTAAGCCTAACTTGTAACAGGTTGTACCAAGTATGTTAAGAGCAGTTTGAATTTTGTTCCCAGAAGTGCCTTGTATAAGAATGTCATCAGCATATATGATCGTCGTGACCCCTGGAGGATACATCTCTGATGCTAATCTGTTCATTAATACATTGAATAAGGTGGGACTTAAAACTCCCCCTTGGGGGGTACCTAACTGAAACATCCGTTCCTCAGACAGGTATCCCTGGTAATACACCTGACCTTTTCTCTCTTGTAGATAATCCCTTATCCAATGTAGCAATCTCCCTGTTATTCCCAGATTGGCTAATTCGTATAAGATTACTTCCCCATTGGCTTTATCAAATGCTCCTTGCAGATCAACAAAGACTCTACAATTGTCATCCACATTAGACAAACACTTTAAGAGATAATAGGCAGTACTTTTGCCTTTGATAAAACCAAAGAGATTACTGGACATGTTATCACCTACAAGGTAGAGTAGCCTATTTCACAAAATCCTTTCCATTATTTTACAAAAGAAGGATGTTAAGGAGACAGGCCTGTAGCCTCCGTTTGACTTAGGGATAGGAATGATGACAGCCTCTTTCCATTTTCTTGGTAACTTTCCCTCTCTATAACTCATGTTAAACAAATCAAGTAAGGGTTTCATACCGGCTAAATAATTAAGAATGTCATACGTTACTCCATCTTTCCCCGGAGCAGTAGAGCTGCCACTTTTTATAGCATCCAGTAGCTCATCGTGAGTTATCTCAGAGCATGTTACAGATCTTGTATTTAAGGCCCATACAGTTACTCCATTTCTAATATTTTCCCATGACTCAATGGTGACTCTTGTGTCAGCAGGTAAGGACTCCATACCAGCAGCTTTTGCCCATTTATCTACTAACTCATTATCAACCTTCCCTGGATCTGAGTGAGCAATAAATTTGGTCTTACAACCCCTGATTTTATTTACTGCTCTCCGTATGTCTTTAAGGTTCTTAGTATTACCAATGGACTGAGTAAAGTCTTGCCAGTATTTGTCCCGCGCCTCCTTTCTCACCTGACTGCATTCCCTGGCCACTTCCAACATTGTATTTTTCTCTTTTTTATTCCATTTTTTAACCATTCTTTATGTGCACTCTGTAGCATTCTCTCCCACCCCTTAACTTGCTAATCGTTGGAATATTTAAATTTCTTAGGTCCATGCGTCTTGCTTCCCCTGCCCCCGTTATTTTCCCTCTACTATTTTGAGGTCACGACCTCTCTGCAGGGGTGCAGTCGCACCTCCACTGATCTCCAGTATCAGCTCTTGATACTGGTAATAGCTCCAAAGGGCCACCACTTACGGGCTATTCATGCCCGTGCCACCTTTTGGGTGGCTTAATCTTCATCAATCAATCAATCTCTGTACTAATTTCTCTATGTTCTCGACCATGTCCTCGTAAAAACTATCAACGCAGAGCGGCGTGTATTGTTGATACCATTCTCCCATATTTTAAATAAAATATTATTCCATATCTTTATTAATATTTAGCCTTTTCCTTTGAAAGTGAACTTGTTTTTTTCCCAGTGGTAATTCAACGTTCAAGTTACTAAGTAGTTCCCGAACAACCCGAGCCTCCCCCATAACCCCCTGAAGGTTTAACATGCAGGCATAGTCAAGTTGTCCTCCCCTGATGTGAGTTGGTTCATTGTTTCCCATGAGACAGGTATCTGGATGATCTTGTAGAAACTGTAACCACTTGAGCCCATTAGCATTAATACTACCCACTGTCCCAAGGCTTGTGTGCCGAGCATTAAGGTCTCCAATGACCAGTGAAGGATTAGTATAAATGCAGTCAGGTAGATAGTGAGCGTGGAAGCAGTTCCTGGATACATACAAATTAACTACAATAAATTCCCCTTCCCTTAATGATAATTTAACACAGACACTCTCTATACCTTGCGTTTTGGATGGCGGTTCTACTAACTCTGCTGGTATGGAGTTCTTAACATATATCGATGTCCCTCTGATGTTATTTGCGGCGAAGAGGTGAAACCCTTTATAGCCATTTAAATTCAATAAGCCTTCATTCCTATCCCCTGTCTCCTGGAGAGCTACAACATCAATATCATTTCCCAACACATAACAATGAACATCTGTAACCCTGTTTCTTAAACCATTAACATTTCATGACAACACTTTCAGTCTAGGGTGATCCATTATTAAACAATTCACTTTCTAAGACATCCCCAATAAGTTCACTAAATGATAGCCATACCTTGTATAACATCTCCCACCTCCTCCCAAGTTCACCAGTAAAAGCGACATTGCGATTCTCAAGAGATTTTTTCAGTCCTGTGACGTCCATTATTGGCCCAAATGATTCCTTCATTTTATGTGTAAGTAAGTAAGTAATTATCAAAAGAAGGCACCAAACCGGGAAGGCTATGTAGCACCATCAAATACGCAAAATAATCAGAGGGCGCTAAATATCACCAAGGATGCCAATACGAGAACAAAAACGCATAAGGCGAACGATATCAAAAGTATCCGAGTCACCAAGAATTCTATCGAGGGACAGGTGACCGCGAGGGGCGGTCGGAAAGCAAGACACACGCTCGTCCTGGAAGTCAGGACATTCAAGAAGGACATGCACGACCGTAAGAGGGACAATGCAACTAGGACAATAAGGAGCAGGGCGGCGCTCCATCAAGTGACCCTGGGTTAAGCGAGTATGGCCAATACGCAACCTCGCCAGAGCTGTTTCCCACCGCCGGTTACGGTGGAAGGAGGACGGCCACGAGGAAACACAACATTTAAGAGTACGTAGCTTGTTACCAGTAACAGACAACCAAGAAGCCTGCCAACGGGTAAGAACTGAGGAATGGATAACTGGGTAAAAGTCGGAATACGGAATGCCTTTACGAGAGATGGGACAAGAGCGGACAGCTTCCTTAGCGGCAGCATCCGCACGCTCATTTAAAGACACACCAATATGGCTGGGAACCCAACAAAACTCAACCGACTTAAATTTACTGTGAATGAGAAACAGCCAATGCTGGATCTCGACAACTACTGGATGAACAGGATTAAAGGACCCGAGAGCCATGAGGGCACTACGAGAGTCAACAACAACCACAAAGGAAGACTGACAACGAGAAAGCAGGAGACGAAGAGCATAGAGAATAGCATAAAGTTCTGCTGTAAAGATGCTAGTCTCCGGAGGCAAGCGACACATATAAGTGCGATCAGGAAAAACAACAGAGTAGCCAACACCGTCCGCTGACTTAGACCCATCGGTGAAGACAGAAACGGAGCGGGAGTGAGAAGAAAAGTGCTCGAGGAAAAGGCGTTTTAGAACCGTAGGAGGGGTAAAAGCTTTAGTGATACGGGTCAAGGAAGTACAAAACCGCGGAAGAGGGACCCTCCACGGGGGCAAAGAAGGAACAACACGAGGAGAAACATCAGAAATACGAACGGAGAGAGAATCCTGTAGGCGAGATAACCGGACAGAAAGAGGGAGGTGGTGAAGAGGAACAGGAACCGCAGGAGGGGTAAAAGTTAAAGCACGACAGAGGCGAGAGGAAGGATGTTGCAAGGACCGCGCAAGATAGCGAAGACAGTAGCGATCACGGCGGTCCTGGAGAGACAGGAGGCCAGTGTCAACATACAAGCTAAGGATGGGAGTCGAACGAAAGGCACCAGAACTGAGGCGCAACCCAGTATGGTGCAAAGCATCAAGACGGCGAAGAGTAGAAGGAGAAGCAGACGAGTAAGCAGGGCAACCATAATCGAGCTTAGACAGGACGAGAGAGGAATGTAAAGCAAGGAGAGTGCGCCTATCTGCCCCCCAAGAAGTATGGGACAAGACCCGAAGGAGGGTAAGGGCCTTAGAGCACTCAACACGGAGGTAAGAGATATGGGGAGACCAAGACAAACGAGTGTCAAGGAATAACCCCAAAAGCTTCGCGGAATCTTTGTATTCAAGGGGATGACCATAAAGTGACAAAGAGGGACGAAGAACAACCCGTTTCCGCGTAAAAGTCATGGCACAAGTCTTAGAAGTAGAGAACTTGAAGCCATGACCTGTGGCCCAAGACGACACGGCATCAATTGCAAGTTGAAGCCGGCGTTGAAGGAGAGGCGAATCATCACCCTGACAACAAAGGGTAAGATCATCGACATAGAGAGCGGAGAAGACACCAGAAGGAAGAGAGGAAAGAAGACCATTGAGGGCAACAAGAAAAAGAGTAGTGCTCAGAACACTACCCTGGGGCACACCTTCGTATTGCTGAAAAGAGGGAGAGAGAGCGGTACCAAGGCGCACCCGAAAGGAACGACGAGAGAGGAAGCTGCGGAGAAAGAGAGGGAGATGACCACGAAGGCCAAAAGAATGAAGTTGAGATAGGATATGATAACGCCAAGTGGTGTCGTAAGCCTTTTCTAGGTCAAAAAGGACGGCAACAACGGAGGTCTTCGCAGCAAAAGCAGTACGAATATAGACCTCCAAGTTCACCAGGACATCTGTCGTGCTGCGGCACTTGCGGAAACCAAATTGAGAAGGGGAGAGGAGGTGATGGTGTTCCAGGAACCACATCAGACGAACGTTAACCATACGTTCAAAGAGTTTGCAGACACAACTTGTGAGAGCAATAGGGCGAAAGTCCTTAGGGGAAGTACCCAGAGACCCCGGTTTGCGAACAGGGAGGACAACGGCATCGAGCCAGTCCTCAGGGACTGACGACGACTCCCAGATCCGATTATACAGACTCAGTAAATACTGAGACGTGCTCGGAGGGAGATGGCGAAGCATCTCATAATGAATACCATCGGAGCCCGCCGCCGTAGAACCGCAGAGGGCCAGGGCAGAACGAAGTTCAGAGAGAGAGAAGGGATCATTATAGGGAAGCTGAAGATGAGTGCAGAAATCTAAAGGACGAGACTCAAGGACAGGTTTACGAAGAAGGAAAGATTGGGGAAGATGAAGACCAGAGCTAACAGAAGAAAAATGGGAACCCAGTTCGGAAGCGACCTGCAACGGGTCCGCCACAAGAGTATCATGGAGGTGAAGGACCGGTGAAACATCGGGAACGAACTTACCCGCTATCTTGCGGATACGCTTCCAGATCTGGGCCAGAGGGGTCTCGGACGTAATTGTTGAGACATAAGATGCCCAACATTCACGTTTAGCCGTACAGATGGCCCTACGGGCCACCGCACTCGCTTTCCGAAAGAAAAGAAAAGAATCGGTCGTCTGCCTACGGCGGTGCCTCTTCCAGGCTGCACGCTTACAGCGGACAGCCCGAGCACAGTCCGCATTCCACCAGGGAACGCACTTCCGTGGACCCCGAGAGGAAGAGCGAGGAATAGAGCGGAGGGCAGCGTTGAAGACAGTGTCATGAAAAAGGAGGAGAGCGCGAGAGAGAGGCAGAAGGGAGAGGTCAGGGAGAGCAGCACTGAGGGTAAATAGGGTCCAGTCTGCCTTAGCAAACTGCCACCTAGGGAAAGAGAGGGAAGGGCGAAAAGAGAAAAAGGAAACAAGGATGGGGAAATGATCACTTCCATGGAGGTCATCAAGAACCTGCCACGTGAAATCTAAGTAAAGAGAAGAAGAGCAGAGAGAAAGATCAAGACAAGAAAGGGTGCGAGTCCGAGAGTCCAAATGAGTGGGCTCACCAGAATTCAGAAGAGACAGGGAAGAAGAGAGGAGAAACGGCTCAAGGAGGCGACCCCGGGTATTCGTCAGAACGTCACCCCAAAGAGAATGACGACAATTGAAGTCACCCAGCAGGAGCACAGGCTCCGGCAAGGAATCCAGGAGGTGTTTCAAATCAGGAAGAGAGAGCGGGACACTCGGAAGGAGATAAATGGAACAAACTGTGTACCATTTCCCCACAAAGATACGAGCAGCAGAACAATGGAGAGGCGAAGGAAAAAGTAAAGGAACAAAGGGAACATCAGCCCGAATCAAAAGAGCAGAAGAATTAGAAGCCCCAGCAATGGCTGGGGGGGGGAGAGAAAGGAATAGCCACGAAAACGACCAGGACGAGCACCAAGCATTGGCTCCTGGAGACAGACACAAAGGGGCGAAAACCGCGAAATCAGAAGTTGGAGTTCGAGGAAATTGGCGTAATAACCTCGAACGTTCCATTGAAGAATGGACAACGACGAGAAGAGAAAGGACAAAAACAGAGAACAAGGAAGAAACAAAGGCGAAAGACCAACAGAGCACGTTAAAGAATATCAGGGTCGGGATCAGGGTCAGCAAAGTCAGGGTTAGGGGGCATGGGTACACTGAGCAAAGATGGAGGGAAGGAAACGGGAGAACAGAGCAGAGGTGGGCGGGCAGGGTCTGGAGGAGGAGGAGGAAGAGGAGGAGACAACGGAGAGGAGCCGTCAAGGACAGCAGCAGGAGGAGGGGGAGTAGAAAGAGGGGAGCGCACCCCAGCAAGAGCAGCAACCGAAAGGGAAGCAGGGGCCAAAGAAACCTCCATAGAGGAACAGGGGGCGCAAGCACTGAAACGGGAGGGGAAGGAGCAACAGAGCCAGAAGGAGGAGCTGAGGAAGAAAGCGAAGCCTTCTTACCCGCCGGGGAAGAGGAAGGAGAGGAGCCAGGCTTACGCTTCTGACTTAAAGAGACCGGTGTCCCAGCAACTACGTACCGGGCAACGGATTCCAGTGTCTCAACAGGAGAAGCCGAACGAGAGCACACACGACGGCCGTTAGGAGAGCGATGGACATCCGCCCGCACCGACAGGCGGTGGGGAGAGCCAATAGATGGAGGAAGAGGATGGGAAGGAGGATCGGAGGGGGACGAGGAAGAAGACACAGAAGACACGACAGACCGGGTAGAAGGAAGGGGAACCCCAGACAGAGGACCAGGAGGAGGATCCTTCGGGAGAGAACCCAAAGGAACAGAGGAGGGGGCAGTGGGCGCATCAGGGTCCAAGGCCCGGAAACGGTTGTGAGTCTGAGGAAGTCGGGAAGGACGAGGAGAGGAAGAGCGCAACACGCGAGCATAAGAGATATTAGCATAAGGCGGGAGCCGGCGAACCTGGCGCCTCGCCTCAGGAAAAGATAAACGCTCCCGGTGCTTCAGGTTGAGGACGGCTGCCTCAAGCTTGTAATGGACACACGCACGGGAGAAGGTAGGATGGGCCTCACCGCAGTTGAGGCAACGAGCCTGGGGAGAAGTGCACTCCGACTTAGAGTGACCCTCGCCACCACACAAAGGACAGAGAGAGACAGTCCCGGAGCAGCGGAGGGCACCATGCCCAAACCTCCAGCACTTGTTGCAGAGCCGAGGAGAAGGAATGTACTCCTGGACAGAGCACCTGGCACCAGCAAGAATGACAGAGGGTGGAAGGGTCCTACCATCAAAGGTAATCTTCACAACCCGGAGGGGTTGACGGCGACTACCACGAGGGGGACGAGTAAACGTGTCCACCTGGAGAATAGAATGGCCCTGGGCAGCGAGGATATGGCGAATATCGTCGTGGCAGTCGCGCAGGTCCCGAACACCGGTTGCAACATGGGGCGGGAGCAAAATGGTGCCAACACTGGCATTCAATTGAGCGTTCTTCGAGACCCGAACGGGGGTCTCGCCAAGGCAGGATAAGGCAGCCAAGCGGGAAGCAGCATCCTGAGAAGGAGCAGCAACGACACGTGTACCGAGACGAGTGGGGTTGAAAGTAATGGAGGCATCCACGGAATCAATGAGATGTCGATGAAGGGAGAAATCGTCAGGAGGCGCAGAATCAAGAGGGAGGAGATCAAAATATTTGGCCCACGAAGCGGGACCAAACAAGGCTTGATAGGTAGCAGAACTGGAAGGAATCGAGCGAGGGCGGCCGTGACGAGGACGGCGGTGAGAACCCCCAGAGAGAGAGGGGTTAAAAGGCGCAGTAGTTACAACTAGAGAAGGAGCCGCGCCAGGGGACGAGGTAGTCACCACTGGGGGCTTGGGGCTCGACCCAACCACAGAGGAGGGAGGGGAGCCAGGGAAGGAGTCAGAGAGGCCAAAGGAGGAGCAAGGTCGGGGCCCAATGCAGCGGAGGCTACAGAGCCTGGTCTTCCAATACGGACCGACTCGGGGGCTTGGTCGCCCACCCCACGAGCCTGAAAAGGTAAGCCAGAAGCAGCCGAAACAGGGGTTATCATCTTGACGAAATTAAGAATTCACTCACGAATGTGCCCCCACACCCACCATGGAGCCACAATTAGAGGCAGGACACCCAACAAGAAGCTATCGCCGATCTTGTCGGGGCCTCCTAGGGGTGCGTCGTGAGTATACGCCCCACAAACGCCACCTTAAGAAACCGACAGTCCGTCGAGATCGGGTTCAGTGACGAAGTGGGGATTGACAATAAAAGGTTCCCCTCGCTCTCGACGTCGGGTACTGCAGTTCTACGGGTGCATGAGTATGCCTCCTCAAGCACCCGGGCGTCAAAATAGAAGAAGTCCATGGAAGAACCAGAACGAGCAAAAGGTCGGCAGGAAACGGCAAGCAGATAGGAGAAGAGGGGGGAGAAAAACGAAACAGAAGGAAAAGGAAAAGGTGCCCAGCAGAATTGGAGAGGACGGCAGCAGGAGCACAAGGCTAGAAAAGGACAGAGGACTGTCCTAAGGAGCATCACACTCCAGCAGCCGCCCACGAAGCCCCCACACGGCGACAACGAGCTGAGCGGGGAGGGTGAATATTATGTGTAATTATAGAGTTCTTCCTTTCACTACGACTATCATCATTCACACACACTTCACTTTCCTTCATTTCATCACTCAATATTTCATTATTGTCCTCAACCACTATATCCGGACTTTCCTTCAATGTTTTGTGATTTTCCTTGACCTTCACCTGAACGTTTAATTTCACCTCAATGGATTCGATTCTCTGCCCAAGATTTTGGAGGAACTCACCAACTTTTCTTAGTTCAGCCCACACCTCCTTGACCAAATTATTATGGCCCTCTTTCTGAGCCACAGTAGCCACTTCACTCACCGTTACACTGTCACTGCCGGAGTCCTGAGTGGTGGCGTGGCTGCTTGTTGCTTGAGCCTGACGAAGTAAAGGTGACTCCTTTACCCACGCATTCGTCCGGTTCACTGGCGCTGTTTGAGGCAGACTGTTCTGCTATGCTCCCGGTGTCTGGGTAAGAGCTCTTGCTTGCTCTGTAACATTCACCGGCCGGGGAACATCCATACTCGGCCTCTTGCTACACACAGCCGAGCTGGCATTGTGAACACCTCCACAGTTGCAGCATCTGGGAACTATTTTCTCACCCAGATTAAGTCTGTTTCTACACACATTAGAGAGGTGAGACTTTCCACAGAAACGACATCGTGGATCATGTTGACAGCTCCAGGATTTATGCCCCCATCTGCAGCATTTCAGGCATATTATTGGGCTCTTCTACATACTTTGCTACATGCCTGTAGCATGCCTGTAGGTGATGAACACTCTCTCGAGAACTTCACCTCTCACTAGAGCCACCACCTGATTTCTAGCTTCACCTTTAATAAGGTGACGCTTGGCCCACACAAATTGTTGGTCGTCGAGGATGAATTCGGGGTCTAGAATCTGAGGGTATTTGTAGATAATTACTTCCGTCTGCTTCTCGTTCCCCTCCGGTATTTCCATAACAATTCCATCATATCCTTGCTGGGTAAGAAACACAACTGCCTTCATAGAACCTACCGTTAAGAAAGGTCTGTTCACACCTTCCTTCAGCAGGGGCTCGAACTTGCGGTGTTCTCTTCCAAGTCTGACTGTCCACAGCAGCTTCTGATGATAGGCCAGCGTGCATGAGGCAGGGAAGAGAAGCCTCCATCTCCGCTGACCCTCACCTTCCTGACATCGTTCTGTCTGCTCGTCGACACTGGTTTGATCAGTCTCACTGGTTCTTCATTCTCTTTTCGTTTCCGTTATGTGTACTTAACATAGTACAACATAATCGTCTGTCGTCTGACGCGGTTGAGTGCAAGCTACGCTCCTCACTCTAAGCTGTATTTCAGCCCTCAAACTACCGCTAGATGATGTAGACCGCCACCCACAGGCAGCTAAGTACATGGAGTCCAAGCATGTTATAGCACAATCAAAGTAACCAACCAAAATCAACTCATTCCATCTCAAACAAATTTCAAAACAATCCTCTACACCAGGGGTCTCCAAACTTTTCAACTGTAAGAGCCACATTATATATTTCCCATATTTATGCGGGCCGGAGGAATAAAAAATGAAAAATAAAACAAAAACAAATCAGTGCCAGTAATTTAATTTCCTCAAATATTAAAGTATAAACATGGAAAAATTAAAACATATCTTTTTGGAAAAAATCAGGGTAAAACTAATAGATTCCTGCCTTTAGTTTTATGCAACCAAATTAGTGTGACGAATGATACTGTCGTTTTGACTGCAAAATTTCATTAAAATCAGGTTCCAGATTAGATGAGCCAATTGTAAGAATTGATTTCAAGTGATCATCAGACAAATTTGCTCGATAGTTAGATTTCACATACTTCATTTTGGAAAAAGTTTGTTCACACAAGTATGTTGAACCAAAAATGGACACAAAACTACAAGCAAACTTTATCAAATTTGGAAACTGATCTGGCTGCAGGCATTTATAAAACTCAATCAGATTTCCTTCTCTATACTTATCTTTCCAGTCCTGTCATCTGCCTGGAGATCAATAACTTCCATTTGAAATTGAGTTGGAAGATTTTCAGCATTGCAGTCAAATGGATTATGAAAGAGCCTGATTTCATTTGCTTTGGCATCAAGGTCAGCAAATCGCTTCTGAAACTTTTTTTTCAAATCTGAAATTATTTCATTTGCAAATGAAAAAGGAAATTCAACTTTACTTTCTGCATGAAATTTTTCACAACATGGAAAATGAGCAAAATTCTTAACCTTCACCTGGCCTTCAAGTAGCGCAAGTTTTGCTCTGAATGCCTTGACATGAACAAAGTAGTCACTGATCAAATTTGTTTTGCCTTGCAATTTCAGATTCAAGTTATTCATATGACCTGTCATATCTGCAAAAAATGCCAATTTCCAAATCCATTCACATTCTGATAATAATTGGCTGAGGGTTATTTTTCTCTTGAGAAATAAATCAATTTCTAATCTGAGCTCAAAGAAATGCAGCAAAACCTTTCCACAACTAAGCCATCTAACTGCTGTATAATAAGGCAAGTTAACAAACTCTGCATCAATTTCTTTCAAGATAACACGGAACTGGCGATGGTTGAGTGCATGAGATCTAATGAAATTAACCACAGAAACAACAGGTTTCATGACACAAGACATATCAACATATTTTAGGCACAATGCTTGTTGATGGATAAGGCAATGCAGAAAATGGTTTTGAGAATCCTCCAACCTCACAAGCTGTTGTAATTTGCCCAACCAAACCCTTCTTTGTCCCAGACATATTCTTTCCTCCATCAATTGTCACACACTGCACTTGTTTCCATTCCAGGTTATATTCTGTCATAGTTTTACTTACTTCATTGAAAATGTCCTCTCCAGTTGTTGTGGTGTGCATGCTGTGAACTGATGCTAATTCTTGGCTCACATTAAATTCACTATCAACACCACGAATGAATACTAAGAGCTGAGAAGTATCACACACATCAGTTGATTCATCCAACGCAAGAGAATACCAACAAAATCTTTTTGTTTTTTCCTTATTTGCCGAATTATGTCGCCTCCTAAATCTTCAATTCTACGAGCAACAGTATTTGACCCAAGACTTATCATTTTGAAGAGGTTTACTTTTTCTGGACATACCTCTCCTGCTGCTTCCACTATACACTCTTTTATGATACTACCATCAGTGAAAGATTTTCCTTTTTTAGCCAACACATAGGCAACTTTGTAACTGGCTCTAGTTGAAGTTTCATTTTCAGATTTTTTCTTACTGAAAACAGCTTGTTGAGAATGCAGACTGTGCTGAAATGATTCAAACTTTTTAGTGCGTTCTGCTCCAGTGATGTGAGAATAACTTGAGCCATGTTTAGATTCATAGTGCCGACGAATATTGTATTCCTTCAGAACAGCAACACTGTCTCTACATATTATGCATAAAGCTTTATCATTTGCTATCACAAAAAAGTACTTTATCTTCCATTCGTCATTGAACTGACGGCACTCAATGTCCACTTTTCTTTATCTTTTCCATATCTGAAAACATAAGGGTAAAATAAATGAAATAAATTCTACAGGAAAAAAACAGCTTGTATGTGGTGTTAAAAAGCATAGCATATTATTATAAAGTGGTAAATATTATGGCAACAGCTTTCGTTGATAAACTTAATGGTTACCATTTTAACTATTTTAAACATGCGATATTTTTGGCTACAATAGTATTATTGCTATTTTGTATAACTAAGATAAAGGCATTGTCAAAGTACAGAGAAAAGAATATTGTACAGTGTTTGTGCTCCCTGAAACGGAAGCAGCGAAGCCCCACTCGCCCTCCATCCCCACAATATACAGTTATACACAACTGATTGGTTGTAATGCACAACACATACCTACCAGTATTAGTATCTGTGCGTCACACTATAGAGAGAGAGGAAAAACTGACTCGGGTTGAGCGCCACCAGTCAGCAGCCCCAGCTTTGAATAATTCTGCGATGCCATTCGTACGATAATTATTTTTTTCAAGGCCACCACACAGGGATTTGTTTGGAGGGCCGGATGAAATTATGTGGGCGGGCCGGATGTGGCCGCGCGGCCATAGTTTGGAGACCCCTGCTCTACAGCTATGAGTATCAGTGCATGCTGTCCGCCTCTGCCCGCCACCGCGCTGCCTGACGCAAGTTTCTTCACAACATATACAACCAGTCCATTCTAACCAATCATGTCTCCTAAAAATGTGACTGCGCAGGGAAATAAGGGCAACAAACCCCCTAACAAAGTATCCATCCCGGCCAACTCTGACAGCCTTCGTGTTTCTCCGTCTGGAAGCTCTGGGGTCCGCGACGGTGGTGCTGCCCTCCCCTCCACCCCACTGAGCCAGGGAGTGGTGTCCTCTCAATCCTCTCCTATTAACATGCTAACATCCCAGTTTACGCAATTCAAGCGAGCTTCCGGTCCCTCACCGGATTTCCCTAACTGGACCAAGAATCAGTGGTTCAAAAAATTGTGCCTAGTCCTTGAGTCAAAATGCTATCATCTTGAGTCTTCAAAATGAGAATCTAGCGAACCGCGCGAATCTCCATCAACAACAACAAGAAATAACCCTCCTCCGCGAGGATATTAGAAACTTTAAGGCTAGCCAAGATCAACACCAGCATGACTTGAATGATCTCCGTGAGGAAAACAATCTTCTGAACACTGATGAAGCCATAAAAAAACAGGAGGAAGCTCTCAACAAAATGACTGCATGTATCAGTACATTATCCGCCCAACGTTCCGTCTCCCAGGAAGAACAAGATCAGCAAAAGCTGCTAGACTCTGTTATTGTGTCGTCCCAAGATATACCTGTGGAACGTGAAGGTGAAAAGTGTGTCGAAATAGCTCAGGCTCTCATAAAAATCAAATTGCAGGTCATTCTAAACAAAACTGACATTATTGCTGCCTACAGAGTAGGCAAAAAGAATCCATCAGGACAAAACCAGCGGAAAATTCGCCTGAAGCTGACTTCCCAGTCCATGAAATCGCATCTTGTCCGGACAGTTGCATCCCAACGGAAGGGATTATACATCAACGAGTGCTTGACTAGGAACAGACAGCAACTCCTCTACCGCCTGCGTCAAATCCGTCATCAAAACCCAGATGCGATTCATCAGTGCTTCGTTAGAGATGGATTGATTAAGGTGAGAAAGACCGCAGAGGGTAAAATGTTTACAACTGCTAATGAAGAGAACCTCAACACTTTCCTCTCCCAATGTGGTTTGTCTCACCATATTATCACTCTCAATGAATGAACTTAATTAACCCCCTTGTCACCTAGTGCGGGCTAGGTATCCTAAGTCTCCTTGTTTCATTTTTTGGCTTAATTTTTAACTTACTCTTCACTAGTCATTTACTTAATTAATTGAGTGCATTAATATTTCTTTAGGTTTTATTAATTATGCAGTCATAACTGAACTATTTATGTGTAATAATCATTAGCTTAAATTTGCCTATGTTTATTATTCAACTTTTTTCTTTGATTTCATTTATTACCTAGTTTGCCTAGCCTCGCCATACTCCCCTACTCCATTGTACCCCTGGCTTTGCCTGTATCTCAAATTGCAAATTGTTACTTACAGTGTACCTGAGAGTACTTGTAAGCAATCTACCTCATTTTTCTTTTTTTGTTCAATTTGTTTTTGTATTGTATAGTCTTGTTTATATCTTTGTTTTGTATATCTATATCTTTTGTTTTGTATAGTCCATGTTTATAGTTTTTTTCTTTGATTTCATTTATTACCTAGGTTGCCTAACCTCGCCATACTCCCTTACTCCATTGTACCCCTGTAAGCCCCTTGCAAGCTACCTCATTTTTTTCTTTTGTTGTTCATTTTGTGTTTGTTTTGTATAGTATTGTTTATATATTTTTCCCCCTTTTATAGCTTAATTCTACTTTGAAATTTGCCATTCTTGCCTTGTTTTCCTGCAACCAGCTTTTTTATGCAGACAAGTATAGACCCAGAACTAAACCTCTTATCCACTATCTATGACAATCATCACTTTAATGATCTAAATTGCAGATATTTTGCAGCACATGATGTAAACAATGTATTAACTCATAATCACAATATCTCTGTATTCAACTTGAACGTTAGATCCCCTAGGTAAACACTTCGATGATGTTAGTGCCTTGATTGAAACTATTGACAACAAATTCTCTTTTATTATACTTACTGAAACATGGTAGAAAGAGGATACTACTCAACTCTTTAACATGCCTAACTACTCGGCAATTCACAACTATCATCAAATTCAGAGAGGTGGTGGCACTGCTCTTTACTACCACCAAGAACTAACATGCTTAAAAGTAATTAGAACTAGAGACTGCTGTGGGGAGTATATCTTTGCTAGCTTCAGAGTCTAGAGTGCCGAGTCTGTCCTGTCTGTGCGTGCAGTCTATAGAATTCCTAACACTGATGTGTCCGAATTCAACTCAAACCTTAGAAATCTAATACTAGATAACAGACTGAACAAAAACCATCTAATTATCGCAGGGGACTTTAATATTGACCTCTGCGAGCCTGAACACCCTACTGCTGTTAGCTTCCTCAACTGTATGACTTCCTGCTTCCTCATACCCTTAATCACTAGACCTGCTAGAATCACTGATAGTACTGCCACGACTCTAGATCACATCTGGACAAACATAACCTCTCCACTTACTTCAGGTATAATCACCAATAGCACTACAGACCATTACCCCACATTTCTCTTAACTAACATTAGCAAACCACCTCTAGAGTCAAGGGAGTTAAGTTTTAGGTTGCACCATGAAACTGCTATATACAATTTTATAACTGCTGCTGATAATGTCAACTGGGAGTCCGAGTTAGGTAACATAGGGGACATCAACCTAGCAGTGCAATCTTTTCTTCAAAAAACTCTTAGCCTTTATAACACCCACTGTCCTATGCTTACAAAACAAGTCACAACCAAAAGGCTTAACAATCCCTGGCTTACAAAGGGAATACTTAAATGCATTAATAAAAAACATGACCTTGAGAAGAAGTATAGTTAGTAATTGTCTCCAAAGAATTCTCAAAGAATTACTTGTTATTGCTATCTAAAATAATTAGACGAGCCAAAACTAAATACTACGAAGATAAATTTACCCAAATAAAGAGTAACATTAAACAAACTTGGGGCACAATTTCACAAATATTGGGATCAAAGAAGATTTTAAATAACAAACCAACACTCCTGTCCAATAACGATGGTCAGCTTTCAGCCTCAGATTCTGCTATTGAGTTCAATAGGTTCTTCTCTTCCATTGGGTCATCCCTTGCAAATGATATTCCATCTTCCAGTACTGATGTTAAGGACTATCTTACAGGTAACTATCCACAGTCTCTGTACCTATAGCCTATTAATTCCACTGACGTCAATGAGATAATCCTTTCCCTTAAAACCAAGTCTAGTGCCCTTGAGGAGATACCAACTTTAATTTACAAAAAAAACTCCAGAACTTTAGCCCCTGCTATTGCATTGTTCTTCAACAAGTCACTTGAACTCCAAACCTTTCCAGGTATCCTAAAAAAGCGAGAGTTACTCCTGTACACAAATGTGGTGATCTCACAGATGTTAACAACTACAGACCTATATCAATCCTGCCTAACTTGTCAAAATTTTTTGAAAAACTAATCTACAAGCAGCTTTACTCTTATCTAGCCAAACACAATATACTTAGCTCTTGCCAATATGGCTTCAGACCCCCAAAAAGCACTAACGATGCACTTATTAGTATGCTTAACTTGATTCATACAGCTCTTGATAAAAATGAGTTCCCTGTTGGGTTATTTGTGGACTTGCGTAAGGCTTTTGACACTGTCAACCACCAAAACCTTCTTCTTAAATTACATCATTATAGTGTCAGAGGACACTCCCTGCAATACCTCAAATCCTACCTTACTGACAGGCTCCAGTATGTTTCTGTGAATAATTCAATTTCTCCCACCCTACCCATCAACATTGGTGTTCCTCAGGGCAGCATACTTGGCCCTCTCCTCTTTCTCATCTACATTAATGACCTTCCAAATGCCTCCCAACACCTCAAACCAATTCTATTTGCTGACGACACAACCTTCATTTACTCCAGTCCTGACCCTCTTGCTCTAAATGCCACAGTAAATACTGAGCTAAATAAAGTCCATCTTTGGCTAATTGCCAACAAACTCACCCTTAACATTGACAAAGCTTCCTATATTCTGTTTGGCAATAAATCCTCTAATCAAATAAATCTTAAAATAAACAATACCCAAATTTGTAACAAATTAGATGGCAAATTCCTTGGCATTCTCATTGACCACAAGCTGAATTTCCAGGGACACATTCTAAATATATCAAAAAAAGTTTCAAAAACTGTTGGCATTCTTTCTAAGATCAGAGGTTATGTACCCCGCCCTGCCCTGGTGACTCTCTATTACTCCCTCATCTATCCATATCTCAACTATGGTATTTGTGCTTGGGGTTCTACTACCCAAAATCATTTACGTCCTCTAATTTCTCAACACAAAGCTGCTATTAGGACAATATCCAACTCTGGCCCCAGATATCATTTGGTACCCCTATTCAAATCTCTGAATATGTTAGATATTAAGTCACTGCACATTCTCTCATGTGTATTATACATATATAAAACGCTGAACTGTAATGCCAATCCTGACCTCAAAAGCTTCATAGAAGGTTGTAACAGAACCCATGAGCACCACACCAGAAATAAATACAGTTTTGATATTCCTAGAGTACGACTTAATCAAACTAGAAATGCTCTACAAATCAAGGGACCCAGAATGTGGAATGGTCTTCCCAACCATGTTAAAGACTGTACCTCTCTCAACCAGTTTAAGATAAAAACGAAGCTATACCTAATAAATTCCCTGTAACCTACCTTACCCCTCTATTGTCAACCAATGTCTGTTTTTTTTAAATGGCGCTGTTTGTCGACAGAATTGTATTAGTGCTGCTTTTTCAGCCATGTTCCCCCCTTTTTTTATCTCTTTTTTTTATTTGTCCTCAACTCATTTTATTCTTTATGCTCAATTAGTATTAAGCTTTAGTCATTTAAGTTTTTCCTGCCCGAAACGCTTTGCGTAATAGTGGCTTTAGGCATTGTATGTACTAGCCCTATCTATAAATCCATCACTCTTTGTAAAATCTCTTGTATGTATGTACCTTACCTAAATAAACATTTGATTTGATTTGATTTGATTTGATTACTATCACTGTCAACACTACGCCTTACATCCTGTCTTCTCCGTTTCTTCTGTTGCCTGGTTAGAACTTTTTGAAACTCACTCTCCTCGACTGACTGGCTGCTTTCTGAGTCCATGGGAATATTGCCGTGGGGAGTAGCCATTTCTTCTGGTGACTGAGTCTCCATCTCAGTACCCAGCATGGGGGGAGATGTGTAGAATGCGATATATATACTAGTCAGTCTCCTTGTGTGTAGACACGGGAGACATCTCCCGTCACGCAGGGTGCAGTCGCACCTCCACAGATCTCCAGTATCATCTATTGATACTGGAAATGGCTCAAAAGGGCCACCACTTATGGGCTATTCATGCCCAAGCCACCTTTTGGGTGGCTTAATCTTCTCTCTCTCTCTCTCTCTTGTGTGTAGACTGAGCTAACCACCAATACTAACTTAAAGCCTGGATAGCATGTGAATTTAGGTTCTAATCTGTCTCGAAGCAAGCTCATTTAGTAGCAGGATGTCTATGCATTTGGTTGCTGCTATGGTTTGTAAGTGTTGCAATTTTGTGTGCAGCCCTTGCACATTCCACTGCAGGATCTTTAGTCCTCTAGGTTGTTGGAACTTGTTGATATTACCGTGGTATCCATGGAGTCAGATGAACTTGCAATGGAAGTTGACATTGGAGGTGAGGATCATGATGCACTTGAAACTGACTTATCAAGGTCGTTTTCTGAAGTACTGGTCGCTAATACTTGTTTTCTTGTGTGGGTTAGGAGAGTTTTTTCTGCCCTGCGTCCTTGAAGATGAGGATGTTGTTTGCTTGAATTTCTTAAGGTTGTCCTCGATTGTCTTTTGAGTTTCTGTGGATTGTGTGATACCGTGTTTCGATAGTAAAGTTTGGACCAATTCAGTAACTTCGGCTTTAAGAATTTGCCAGAGGGAGTCCAATTGTGTGGATGCATTACTTACTGTTTTTCTCGTTTTGGGCCTGTTTACTCTTTGGCCCATATCTGTAGAGATTCGGACACTTTTGCTACCAGTACTCTCACGTGACTAGGAAGTGCCCTCAAAGTGTGAATAAGTGCAGTATTTGTATCCAGGACCACCACTATTAACAGTGTCGCGCCGATTTCACGTCTTGTGTAGTATGCGGAGGTGACCATATTGACATATCTCATCTGTGTCCTGCGTGCAAAAATGAAACAAAGAAGCTCTCGAGAGCTGGAGGGGCTTACACGGCTTGACGAACTCTGTCACCACTCATCTTGCAAGCCACCATTTTCCCGGAGCTCCTGGGAGAAGGAGAGGCCGCTCAAGAGTGTATCAGCCAGTGGGGACCCAGCTCGCAGTCCAGCAGCCAACCAATCACCAACCCAGCCTCCACCACCACCAGGCTCCAGCCAATCGTCGACCCAGGCTTCGCCACGGCAGTTGCCGGTTACTGCCACCGACCTTAGCACTGCACATGCCATCACATGTTTAGTGAGTAAAATTACTGGCTCCAATTACCAGAAATTTGTGAGGATTCTCAACATCCTCTACAAGGCTAACGGTCCCCAGACCATTACCGTACCTGATGAAGTTTTCCCCACCTCGGCCTCAGCTTCCACCTCAGTTCCTGACCCTGACATCACTGTAAACGCTGCTACACTTGTAGATCTACTGTCTGCCACTGTTCCACCCAATACTCCAGCTGCTGCTGATCCTACACCAGACCCAGTAGAGGCTGTAAGTCTCCCTACACCAGACGATGACCTGCCTGTTCCTGCAGATGTTGAAGTTTTTTATGCGTCTTACAATAATGCTAGCGAGCTGAAATTTAATCCTTCTCAGAAGCGTATCTCAACTCGGGAATGGAACATGTACTACGAAAACGGACTACTAGATGACGGAACCCGCAAAGAGATTTGGTACATTGATGCTGACACAGTTCGTTACTGTACTGATGTTACCATGCTCCACCCTGCCATTATTGACCCCTCGGTACTAAGTGAAGTATCCGAAACACGCCGCCTGGATGAAGAGAGAAATTCAAGATCGCAAGGACAAGGAATCTTCAACCTAGCAGAGCCACCAATTCCTACCAAGCCATCAGGGACCACTGTACTAGTCCCCGACCTTTCATAACCATTGTTGGATGATGATCCAGCTCCTGACCCGGTCTCGGGCATTACCGTGAACGATGCTGAGCCTTCTGCAGCAGCAACACCTGCTCTTTCAACGGTAGCAAACCAGAAGCCGACGACTTCTCATCCACCATCACCTGCTACATCTCCACCCATAGTACGTGCATCCATTGAACCTTCTACACCTACAACAAATCCTGCTGCTGCTACTAAACCATCGGGAGCTCAACCTCCACGATCCACATCTCTTGGTTTTTACTCATCCGACTCATCGGATGAGGATGTCTAGGTGGGAACATCATCTCCACCTTCACGGAAATACCACTACTCAGCTGCCGATTTCCGTCACGAAACTACACCAACAACCTCTAGTGATAGCACGACAATGACAACATGAAGTCAGACCGCCAGACCGACAAACAGAAGAAGTTCAAAGATCCAAGTTTGCTCCAATCATCAAGAAAAAAGACCACTGACGAAATGAACTAACATCAATACCTGCAATCAACCTTCAACTACCATCAACTGCCAGCTGCTTGGGTGCCTGACCCCTGTGTGTACCGCAAATTACGCCCCACTCAACCCTACTTCACTCTACTCAAGTTCATATCCGCGGTGGTTGAACCGCCGATCTTTCATCTTCCCTCTTCACCTCGTCTCCAGTTCCTCGCTCAAGATTTCTGCATCCTCTCCTTGTTCTTCCATCTCCTGCTTGCCAGCTCTATGGACATTTTCAAAGGGCATGTTAGGTTCCAGGCGTGGTGCACCTTTGAGCAATTTGGGCACTCTGCTTGAACTGGCTGGTTATCCT
This sequence comes from Procambarus clarkii, assembly GCF_040958095.1. NCBI lineage: Eukaryota > Metazoa > Arthropoda > Malacostraca > Decapoda > Cambaridae > Procambarus > Procambarus clarkii. The sequence continues at coordinate 8,474,650 of NC_091190.1, read as the reverse complement.
TGTCTTTATCAAAGCATATTTTGTATCGTGGGGCTGGCTGCAGACTCCACACATCACTGGGCGTTGGCAGCCATACTTGTGATGTCCAAATCTCTGATATCTGAAGCATCTGAGGGATTCTTGGGTGTAAGGCTTGTGTTAGAACATGCCCCAAATGCTAAGATCAAGCCTCTCTGGAATCTGTCCTTTTACAGTGACTAGGACTTGTCAGGTTTCTTGCTTCGTTGATTTTATCTGGCATCTTTCTGCTGACACCATACAATTCAGCTTTTCTAAAGGAGTTAGGGCCATGTGCAAGAAATAATGGCGGTCAATGATTTTTCTTATTTTGTCCTCTGGCTTCAGTTCGTCGCATTTCCTGTGACTCTTAAGAATATTCACAGCTGTATCGTCTTTGGGCCTCAGTATATGTTCGCCTCTGAGGTTTGACTGTGCTCTGATCATGAGCTGGGTTACTCTTTTTCAAGGTCCACTACTGTGACGTACGAGGACTTGCCCTCAGCATACTGCACCTTGAATACTTACAGTGGGGATGTTGTCTGGGGAGTTGGAGATTTTATAGATAGAGGCATATTTTCTCGATTGGTCCTAGTTGAGTGGTTCTTCCTGACGTCCTTGGTCACAGGAGTGAAATCGCCATCACTGTCGGAACCGGAACTGGAGAGATTTTTCCTTTTGGAACTGGGAGCAGCAACGTTGGTTCACTCACAAGTGGTCTGGTGGTCGGATTGTATCGTCCGGATGCTCTCAGGTGTCTGGTCCTGAACCTTTGTCGCCACATTGTTGGCGGTGTGTTAGTGTGCTGGCGTGTGGAGGCGAGTCGACGATCAGAAACTGGTGCTAGAGTGACATACTCGTGGGACGTCGTAGCCTGGGAGAGAGATTGATTGATTGATGAAGCTTATTCCACCACAAGAGGTGGCTCAGGCATGAGTAGCCCGCAGGTATTAAATGTTTCGAGTGAATGTGGTCTTTGATTATGTAACATCTTGAAGAGTCTCTAGGCCTGCTTGGTTAAGTGATGGGGCGAGTTGTTGCCGTTGTTTTAGATTCCCCTACTCAGAAAAAAAAGTTCCAAGTAGCACGTGCTATGGTGAGCCCGTAAGTGGAGGTACTTTGGAGCCATTATCTGTACCAATAGCTGATACTAGAGATCTGGGGATGGGGTAAGTGGACGAGCATATCCATTCCAAGAACAGAATCCTAGCATTGCAAATGATGATTGATAAAGATTAAACCACCCTTACGTTGGCACGGGCATGAATAGCCCGTGTGTGGATGCTCTTTCGAGCCATTACCAGTACCAATAGCTGATTCTAGAGATCTGTGGATGGTTGTGGATCTTAATGGTGGGTTATAACCTCATCGGAGTTTGATAGGAGAAAGGTTGTTGTTGTTTAAGATTCAATTACTGGGAACAAAAAGTTCCAAGTAGCACAGGCTATGGTGAGCCCGTTGTAGACTTACCTGGCACAGGAGCTGGGCTGTGGGAAAAATATTGATTATTGATAAAGATTAAGCCACCCAAGTGGTGGCATGGGCATGAATAGCCCGTAATGGGAGAAAGATTGATTGATTGCTGAAGATTAAGCCACCCAAAAAGGTGGCACTGGCATGAATAGCCCGTAAGTGGTGGCCCTTTTTAGCCATTACCAGTATCATTAGCTGATACTGGTGATCTGTGGAGGTGCGACTGCACCCTGCGTGACGGGAGATGTCTCCCTTGTTAATATGTTAAGATGAAGATTAAGCCACCCTAAAGGTGGCACGGGCACGAATAGCCCGTAAGTGGTGGCCCTTTTTAGCCATCACCAGTATCAATAGATGATACTGGAGATCTGTGGAGGTGCAACTGCACCCTGCGTGACGGGAGATGTCTCCCGTGAATGTGTGTGTGGGAGAAAGGGAAAAACGACATTAAATAAGGCAACAATGAGGTGAGGCGCAGGTAAGAGAAGAAGGTAATTCCAAGAAGAAGATAATAGTAAGGTGAAAGGTAAGAAAAGGATGAATGGGATGAGTGTAATAATGGAATGAAGGGAGAATGGAATTGGTAAGAATAAGAAGAGAGAAAGGAAAAGAAAAAGGGGGTAAGCTTTTGTCGGGTCACGTTTGTTAGGAAGGTTAGAGCATTTGTGTATGTACTGTGAAAGGGATGAGTCAGCAGCAACAATGCCAGGACTCAGGTTCATGTTGGGTAGATTGTGTATCAGAGCCGATTCGACAAGACGGCGTCTGTGAAGAGTAGAGGCAAGAAAGGTTATTGTAGAAGACCAATCAATAAGATGATTAGTCCCTAACATGACAGAAGCGAGCATTGTTTATGTCTGCAGACGTAACACATCTTCTATGTTCCTTAAGTCTGTCATTCGTGAACGACCAGTTTTCCCAAAGTATTGGAGAGGACAAGAATAACAGGAAATAGAGTAGACACCAGCAGCCTTAGAAGCAGGAGGAGCAGTGTGAACCACATTGCTACGAAGAGTGTTAGTTTGTCGATTGGCGAGCCTTATGTCAAGAGTCGAAGGATATTAGTGAGATTTTTGAGTTCAGAAATGAAAGAAAGGCAGAGCACGGTGGTACTTGTATTGGAAATTGGTTTGGAATGAAAGAAATTTATTTTAGCTTGAAAATAGGCCCAGTTGATAAAGTGTTAGGGGTTACCAAGGCGAGAGAAAGATTTGTAAAAAAAGAACATTTCAGAATCAAGAAACTCAATGTCACTGATGCGTAGAGTGCGGAGGAAGAGTGAGACGAGAACACTTTTCTTAACAGAAGGAGGATGGTAGGAATAGAAGTGAATGGCCATACCACTATGCATGGGTTTGCGGTAGACAGAGAAAGAGAACCCGGACACAGAGCTGCCTGGTTTCTCTTCTAGCTTTTCTCCTGCCCACCTTCGTCACTCTCAGAACTTCATAGGAGAACTGCACCTGCAGCCCTCCTGTATGATGCTTCGTCTCCATGTTGACTCTTTGTTTACTAATGTTCCCCTTGATGACGTTCTCTCTTTCCTTAGTCAGAAGGCCGAAGACGGAAATTTTCTCATCCCTTTATGTACCCAAGAGATAAATTGCTTTATTCTTCTATGTACCAAACAGAAATTGTCTCATCCTATGTACCCATGAGACAATGTTTTCATCTTTCTATGTCCCCACAAATAAATTTTCTCATTGACCTATGTACTCATGAAATAAAATTTATATTCTCACTATGTACCCAAAAGATGAATGTTGTCATCCTCATATACCTAACAGACTGCTGCTGACCCTTGTTTACAAGCTGAGAACTTTTCCTTCTTATTGCTCATGGTGAACAATACGAAGGAAAGTTTCCCTGCAATATAATGTGCTATTTGTGTATCAACCAGGTACCCAATCTTTGCGGGTGAACAGAGGTTTACAGTTAAGGATTAGCACCTGGTCAATCTTGCCGAGGCAGTATAACAAACCAGGCCAACATGTTTACGAAGCTCGGGGCAAGTGTGACCACTTCTCCACGGGGACCTTTCATGTGCCCAAAGGAAAACTTTTGTCTCCTTTCTATGGACCACTAGTTTCTATGGCTAGTTTCTATGGCTTACTTTGTCGCTCCCAAGACGTAAGTTTTCTCATCCTTCTATAGACGAAAGAGATAAATGTTCACATTCTTCTTTGTAACCAAGAGATAAATTTTCTAATTCCTCTATGCACCCAAGAGATAAGTTTTCTCATCCTTTTGTGTCCCCACGAGATGACTTTTTCATCCTTCTGTGTATCATCAGGATGATGGTACACAGATGATGGTACATAACGATGATGTGTATATCATCCTTCTGGTCTCAGCACATGAGACCAGAAGGCATGGCAGGATGTGCAAAATAACCCCATTGAAAAGCAAAGGTGCAACAGGTACTGTGAAGGAATGAAAATTCCCTCAGCTAGTTTTCTAGTTTCTAGATTAGGCTAGAGTCGCTCTAGTGCACTCTAGACAAGAAGTTTTAACACTACATGCACTTGTGTACTCACCTAATTGTGCTTGCGGGGGTTGAGCTTTGGCTCTTTGGTCCCGCTGTGTGATGTTGGTTGAAAGCTTATGCTTAGATCTGTCTTTTCAGACTATGCTGGAGTCTGTGACTGCCCTGTGAGAATAGTTACAGATTTAATCCTGATTTCTGAGAAATGGGATTTGAGAGAGTGCATGTGGTATGAGAGGGTACTTGAACTCTTAGCCAACGGTTGCATGGGGGTGTTGGGGGGCCAGAAGGGTGAACGTCGCCTCCCACACCTAGGCCTCCCCCGCCTTGTGACGTCACGGGACGCCTCAAGGCGTCTCGCCTGTGATTCGTCAAGACATCTCAGCCTCGAGGTGATGTTTAGGCGCAAACAGCTGTGATTCGTAGCAGCACGATAGGCTGTGCCGGCTTTTCTGTGATTGGTCAAGACAAGGTGGGGGGAAGATGGGCATCTTTTAAGTCCTCTAGCCCGCCAAAAGTTAGTCTAGTTCCGGCGATTGTCCGGGCAAGGAGCCCCCAAGTGAGGGTGGTGTGTCTGCCACCTCCACCACCGTTAATCGCCGTGTTATCCTTATTACTCACCACGCACGGTAATCCTGCCATCGTGGATCGTGTCTGGATCCAATTTGCGTTATCTTGGAAATGAGTAAGGAAGGAACTGTGTAAGACTAGAGAACAGTGTTCACCCATGAGGCACCAGGCAGCCTCGTGGTGTATCAGATGGCATTGATCCCATCTGATGAGTTGTCTTGTTTATGATAACTGGCAAGTGGTGGAATTGGGCAGGGCTTCTCAATGTTCATGGGAGCGAAACATTCAGAAAATTACAGGCCCTGTTGGACATTGAAATTCCACCTTGCCATGTCCGCCATGTTGTCGCCCGCCATTATCACACTCGGTGTACGAGTAAGCCCACTCGTGATGTATGTGGGCTTGTGAGTGAATCTTCCCCACACGGGTACGCCCGAGGCCTCCAGCCAGCCTCAGTTTCCCATGTGCGCGCCGCACCACTCCGTAGCCAGACACCGTGGGGCCACGCGATGGCCATACGCTTGTGGGCCACACCAGCTACCCCACGCACCACCTCATCCTCAGTGGGGCGCAGCGACCATCTTGTGCTACTCCGTGGCCACCCCTTAGGCCCACGTGGTGGCCACATGTTCTGGCCACATTCCCTAGGGCCACACCTAGTCGACGCACGTGGGAGCGAGCTAGGTGTTGTTCAGTTTCAGTGCTTCAGCAAGTGAGGTTGTGACCGGGGGAGTGAATGTAAAGGGAGTGGTAACGTGTGTACTCATTATTATGTAATGTAGTTACAGTGTCTCAAGACTGTTAATTCCGGTACCAGCTGTGTTATCCCAGAGCGCTTGCCAGGCGAGAGACGCAAGCTGAGAGGCAGCTGTCTGTACTGACGTCAAGGTGACTGTTGTGACGTGAGGGTGTATGTTATACACAGAACCACACATGTAGATGTATATGGATACATTTTGTGTATAGACTGACTCGAGTATATAAACTGGTCAGTGTAGATATTTCTCCCATATAAGTGATTGCTGATCTGTCGATTCAATATATATCGTTCAGAGTCAAGATTAATGCCATGTTGCCGCACGTTAATTATATATGTGTAATTTTATGTTGTGATGCATGAAAGGTTAGCTATTGATTTATTATCATTGTTTAGTGTGTATCATTTCCATGGTTTTCATTTGTATGTATATTATATTGGTGTTGTGTGGCGAGTCAGTAATTGAGATTGCCGACTGTTATGGCCACTATGGGTCGCAACAGTGTTCTTTGATGGTAGAACCAAAATGATAGTATCCGACCCCAAGTCGGTAGTACGCTTTCAAGAAAATGGCTATGTAGTGCATAAAAAAGGAGGGGATGAACAAAATACTGTTCCTTTTGTCATTGTATTAAATATCTTTCCACCACCGTTAAGTATATATATGTACACCGTCACCATAAATAATATATAAAGAACAGATAGGCTATTACTACACCTATGTACAATCCTTTCGCTCAGGAAATCAAACGTGCTTATGTGCAGAGTTCATCAATCCCCAGTATTTCTTCACTATCCAGTAGCGTATCCAACCTTACTGGGAAGAACACCTGCGAGTTCACTTGTACGTGGGCCAGCCCACTGACAGTGCCTGTACCCCAACGACCGCTCTCCAGCTACTCGCTGGCAGAGTACCTCAGCCACACGCTGAGTGGGGTCACAAACCAGTGCAGGGGTAGCGTTCCCTTGGCCGCAGTCTCTAGCTACCAGCTAGCAGCACTACTCAACAGACACCTCCCTGTCATCAGTCTCTCCCTTAAGCCAGTCCCGAAGGTACGCCGATCTTTTCAACACTAAAGCACTATCAGCTACCACACTGCTTCATCGGCGGCGGCTTACTTGGTCGTTTCCAGGACCATGTAGGGAGGCTCTGGACTGCCCAAGATGAACTGCTCTCTCCAGTACCACTGCCCCCAGATGTCACCTCTGTGGACACAAAAACGTCATCAATGACATAGCCGATACTGGTGAACTAGGAAATACCACTAACCCACTGGGAAGTTGACATTGTGCTCTGTAGCACACACTAGGTGGCGCTGGTCGTGATGCGTCACCTCACCAGAGGTCACTCACAACAACCCCTCTGGCTGACCCAGGCAGGAATTTTTAGTCATTGTCAAGTACTAGATAACCACCACCAGTAGCATTGTCCACATTACGTACTATTCCCAGGAGTTCGGGTGCGGACTTTTAGATGGCACTGGAACTGTCACTCTACCACCTGACATGGGCGACGAGTCCGTAACACTGACTGATTGCATAGTGATGCCATTAGCATGTGGGGTATGCTGATGACATCAGTATGTTATGTGTTTGGGCAGTGTTGATGTTTGGTATACGTTATATTAGTGCCCTAGAAGCTGTGTTGTTGATTGAAGGAGGTCCACCTTTAATTATTCAGAGGAATTCACAGTACTTAATGAGAGAGCAAGCCATTGTTTGGTTAATCTGCCTAATTAGGAGAATTAATGCCAGCTGTCAGTGTAGCGACGGTGTCTTATGTTAAAGTAAATTGTTTTGCTAGAGTAGTGATTCTACACAGTAGTTCCTTGCAACTGTTGCAAGATTAAAGGGGGCAGTAATGTAGGTATACTTTTGTGGTTGCCCAACCAGGTGTCATTACTATGAGGGTACAGTAATTACCGTGTTGCAGAAGCTGCAACCGTATGTGGGCTGAGCATTTATTTTGTTACGCCACTGTAAGTGTGACCTGTGTAACCTGGGGTTACTTTGTGTTTCTTTAAGTTGTGTTGATGACTTAAGGATTCAGTGAGAGTTAATTAAGGGGTAATTAACGTCATAAGGGGTTGCACATTACTTAATGAGAGAGCTGTTAAGGGAAACAGTGTTGAGCTTGTTGAGATACGTTTCAGGTCAAATTAATTGTCCGTGTGACAACTAATTGACCACTCTAGCTAATTGTGTAATTAGCATTCTCATCATGAATTCAGACAGTGGGGAGGAACTGTCAAGGTCTGACAGTATTTGTGTTAACGTAATTTGCTCGAGACTAATTACCTTTTTGGGGTATAGCAATAATTGGCTCATGATAATTAGTGGAGTAATTACCAGCAAAGGTTTCGATGACTCGATATAGCGAGGTCATGGAGCTAGCATAACTCATTGAATTAATCATATCCTGTATGGAGACAGTGGATTAAGATGCACTCATGTTAATTAGGGTAATTACCACCTCGTCCGTGAATTCACAGTGTTTGATGAGACCTGCTTAGGCAGTGCGGAGTGAGACGTATTTATGTATGATTAATTATCGGTCCTGGTGACAGTTAGGTAATTGCTCGGGGTTAATTAGGGTAATTAACGCCCATTAAAGTAAAGTTTGACATAGACTATTGAGAACCTTCCAAGGTAGTGGTAGGCTTAGTTAACGTAACTCGATTGGGAATTAATTAGTTGTCCGTTTGACATTAATTAGGAATTACTCACTGAATACTTGAAGGAGTCAAGTGTCATGTAATGTAAGAGACTTTGAGTTGTTGTTAAAAAGTTGACTTGTGTTAAGAGAGACAAGTGTTGATGATTAACGTAGAGTACCATCATGTAGTTGTCTAAGAGTGACAAGTGTTTGTGATTAACGTAAAGTACTTTTTTGCTGACTGCTGTGGACAGTCAATTAACGTAATTAATCACATAATCAATTTTGTAATTGATTAAGGCAATTTCTTTTGTTTATCGTCTGGAGAAAAGAGTAAAGTAACTTAGGGATTACTGGAAAAGTGTCTCAGAATCCCACCTTGCCTGGCTTTGTTTACATTTGCAACTTCTTGCATGGAGCTGCAAAGAGTGTTCACATTAGGTTGTGATAGGGGAGTCAGTCCTGGGCTCTTGCCTAGTTACGTGGGTATCTCGCTTGGAGGGCTGGAGGACCTGTAAGATTGTGATTGTAGTATCTGTTCACCGTGAAGCCGTGACAATATTGATTGCAAGCTTGTGTCATCAGTGGGCATCATTGTTCAGTTAGTTCATTTAGTCAGCCCGAAGTGTCAGTAAGATGGAGACTGCTGTTATTTCTTCAGGGGCTGTTGAATAGCTGTGTTGCAAGCGCTACTGGATAGACATTAACGTAACGATTCACTCACTGTTGAGTAAACTTAGACTTGTGAATTATTTGTTTGCAATATTGCGTCGTCAGTGGGCACACCTGTGTTCAGGTTAGTTCAGAATGCAGCCTCACAGCAATGGACCGGAGTCGTTGCTATTTAGCTGTTGTTATAATGCCACTTGATGGACATTAACGTAACGTAAACTCGACGTTGTAGTAGTTTAGTCTCTTGTTAATAAATTGTTATATTGTTATTAAAAACGGTCTTTGATGTCAACCCTTCAACAATTCTTTTCCACCCATGCTCTGTTTTATACGATTGTCTGTAAATGTGATCTTTTTTTAATGATGGCTGCTCTTGGGAAATTCTAATTCTAATTCATAGCGCCGCACATCAGAGTAAAATTTGGTATGAGAACCCGTCGGTTACCCTTTATTGGTTTTAACGTTTTATTAACTAGGAGGAACCAGCGGCCCAAATGGACAGGTTTTCACCCTTGTGGTGGAAGCCTGGCAGTTTGCTCCCACTTTTCCTTTTTCTATTGGTCTCATGCTTAGAGTAGAAATATCTGCAAGTAAGCAGTTCTTTATGTTTGTAGTCCACCTCCTAAGGGAGGTAAGCTTAGGAAAAAATCGCACAGGTACTCTGAGAGAGAACTCTATCAACATCAGAGGCCCGAGACTGTTCAACACGCTTCTGGTACACATAAGGGGCATAACTGGCCGACCCCGGTGGGAGCCGGTCGGCCGAGCGGACAGCACACTAGACTTGTGATCCTGTGGTCCCGGGCGCTGGCGAGAAACAATGAGCAGAGTTTCTTTCACCATATGCCCCTGTTACCTAGCAGTAAAATAGGTACCTGGGTGTTAGTCAGCTGTCACGAGCTGCTTCCTGGGGGTGGAGGCCTGGTCGAGGACCGGGCCGCGGGGACACTAAAGCCCCGAAATCATCTCAAGATAACCCCTCACAGTCTTCAAGAGAGAACCTAACAAACTCCTCCAAAGGATATCTGATCAACCAGGCTGTGACTCATGCGTCAGGCTGCGAGCAGCTGTGTCCAATAGCCTGGTTGACCAGTCCAGCAGCGAGGAGGCCTGGTCGACAATCGGGCCGCGGGGTCACCGAAATTACCTCAAGGTAACCTCGAGGTAAGATAACCCAAGAAATAAATTGCCTCATCCTTCTATGTAAACATGAGATAAATTTTAATATTCTTTGGAGTACCCAAGAGATCAATTTTACCAGCTATTTATATATCCAAGAGCAAATTTTTTGTCATCTAGATATTGTAACAAATATTTAATCTTTTATGTACCCAAGAGATAAATTTGGTCATCTTAATTTTTGAAAAATATTTAGTCCTTTTATATACCCATGAAATAAACTTTCTCATCCTTCAATGTACCCAACAGATTAATTTTCTCATCCTTCTATGTACCCAAGAAATTGATTTGCTCACCCTACTAAGTACACAAGGAAAACTTTTCTCAACCTTCTATGAACCCAAGTTATACATTTTCTTATCCTTCAATTTACCCAAATTGGTATTTGATACCAATTGATTGATAAAGATGATCAAATTTATATTTATTTATCATCCATTAATTTTATGCACCCATAAGATAAATTTTGTCCTCCTTCTATATATTGAAGAGATAAATTTTCTCATCCATCTATGCATCCATGATAAAAAAAAATTCTCATCATTCTATTTACCCAACGATAAAAGTTTTCTGGTTCTTCTATGTATGCAAGATAAATATTTTGTCTTCCTTCAGTGTACCCAAAGAATAAAGTTTGTCTGATTCTACTAAAGACCCAAAATATATATCTTGTTATTCTTCTACGTACCTAAGAGCTAAATTTTGTAATCCTACTTTGAACCCAAGATAAAAATTTTCTCATCCTTTACTGTGCCCAAAGATAAGTATCGTCTTGCTTCTTGCTTGCTTCTTCTAAGAGGTAAGTTTTGTCGTAGTTCTGTTCTCAAGAGATAAATTTTCTCATCCTTTTATGTATCAAATACATAAATATTCTCATTCTTCTATGCGTCCACGAGATAATTGTTCACATCCTTTAATGTACCCAATAGCTTGATTTCCTCGTTCTTTTGTGTATACAAAGATAATTCTATAATTCACTATCTATAAATGCAAGATAAAAAATTGTCATCTATGTATATATCAAAGATATAAATTTTCCCCCTTCTGAATACCCAAAAAGTAAATTTTTGGCATCCCTTTATGTACCCAATCGTTAATTGTTTTCATTCTTCTGTGTACTGAAGAGATAAATTTTCTCGTTCATCTATGTAACCATAACATAATTTGTTTCATCCTTCTATATACACAAGACATAACTTTTTTCATCCTTCTATGTACCCAAGAGAAAAATTCCTCATCCTTCTATGTGCTCAGAGATAAACTTTATCATCCATAAAGTTGTTGCACCCAAAAGATAATTTTTTCCTCCTTCTAAATACCCAAGATATTAATTTTCTTATCATTCTATGCATCCATAGGATAAAAATTTTGATCTTTCTATGTATCCAATAATATTTTCTTCGTATTCATCTATGTACTCGAGACAACAATTTTGTCTTCCTTATATGTAAAGAGAAAATAAATTTTGTCTGATTCTAGTAAAGACCCAATCTTGCCATCCTTGTATGTACCTAAGAGATAAATTTTGTAATTCTACTTTGAACCCAAGAAAAAATGTTCTCATCCTTCTTTGTACGTAAGAGATAAATTTTGTAATCCTACATTGGACCCTAGGTAAAAATGTTCTCATCCTTTTATGTTCTTCAGATATAAATTGCATCATCCTTCTATTTACTCAGGAGATAAATGTTCTTGTTCTTATTTTTATGCAAGACATAAATGTTCTCATCCTTTTATTTAGCCAAGTGATAAATTGTCTCTTTTGTCTTTGTACCAAAGAGAAAAAATTTCATCCTTCTATGTACCGAAGAGATAAATTTCTCCTACTATATACCTAAGCAATACATTTTCTCATACTTCTTTGTACCTAAGAGATCAATTTTCCATTCTTCTTTGCACCCATGAGATACATTTTCTCCTTCTACATACCCAACAAATAGATTTCCTCATCTTTCTATGCCCCAAGAGTTAAATTTGACCATCCATCTATGTATCCATGAGATAAATTTTGTCATCTTACTGTAGACCTAACAGATAAATTTTGGAACCCTTTTATATACACAAGAGATAAATTATATCATCATTCCTTATACCCAAGAGATAAATTTTCTCATCCTTCTAAGGACCCAAGAGATATTTTTTTCTTCCTTCTTTGCATTGAAGATATCAATGTTGTTCATTCTTCTAGGAATCCAAGAGATAAATTTTGTCATTCTTCTATGCACCCAAGAGATCAGCTTTGTCATTCTATTGTAAACCTAAGAGATAAATTTAGTAATCCTTCTATAAACCAGGAGATATATTTTATCATTCTTATATATACCCAGGGGTGAATTTTCTCATCCTTCTATGTACCCAATAGATAAATATTCTCGTCCATCTATGTGCCTTATGATAAGTTTTCAAATCTTTTTTTTTTCTTTTTTTACTGGGGTGTTTACAGGAACAGATGACTACTGACTCCTACTTGCAGGTTGAGAGTGTTCCCGTCCCATAGCTCATAGTGATTCTTACCCACAAGTTTTCCCTGGAATACGACCCACCATTCGTTTACCAACTAGATACCCAATCACTGCTGGGTGAACAGAGGCATACAGTCAAGGATAGGCGCTGAGCCAATCCTCCCCAGACAGACAATCTCACTTGCATAGCATTTAATAAGTGTTACCACTGTTCCATGGGGACCTTCTATGTGCCTGTGAGATAAATTTTGCCTTCCTTCTCTGTACCAAGAGATAAATTTTGTCATCCTTCTATGCGCCCAGACTAATATTTCTCATTCCTTTTTTGTATCTAAGACATTAAATTTTGTCATCTATCGACATCTATGTCGTGTACCAAAGAGTTAAATTTTCTGATCATTCTAGGATACCAAGAGATAAATATTCCCATCCTTCTATAAACCCAACAGAAAAATTTTCTCATCCAAATATGTACCCATGAGATAGATTTCTTCATCCTTCTGTGTACCCAAAGATGAATGGTCTCGTCCTTCTGTATACCAGGAATATAAATTTCGGCGTCCATCTATGTACCCAAGTTTAAACTTTCTCATTCTTCTATGTTCCCAAGAGATACAATTTCTCATACTTATATGTACACAAGACATAAAATTTTCATCCTTTTATGTGCCAAAGAGATTAATTCCCCATCCTTCTATGTACCCAAAGATAAACGTTGATCATCATTCTATGCACCAAAGTGATAATTTTTTGTCTCCTATGTATCCACGAAAGAAATTTTTCCATCCATCTATGCACCCTAGAAGTCAATTTTGTCATCCTTCTCTGTACCCAACAGATCTATTTTGTCATCACCATTATACACAAGAGATCAATTTTCTCATACATCTATGTACCCAAAATATTAATTTGCCAATCTTTCTGCATCCAAAAGAGATAAATTTTATCGTCCTTGTATGTTCCCGAAACATACATGAATGTATTTCCTCATCCTTCTGTGTTCACAAAGATAATTTTTTTCATCCTTCTATAAACTCAAGATATAATTTTTCTCCTTCTTCTATTTACCCAGGAGATTAAATTCCTCATTCTTCGATAAACACAAAGATAAATTTTATCATCCATAAAGGTTTGGCACCCAAAATATAAATTTTCTCCTTATTTATTAATTATTATTGATTAACTAGCTGTACCCGGCCACATGTTGCTGTGACTCAGCAAAGCATATGCATTGCTGAGCTACAGCAACCTTCCCCTGTCCCCTCGTCTTCCTAACCATTCCCCATTCTTCTGTCCCTCGTCCTCCCCACCATCTCCCACTCCCCTGTCCCCTCTCGTCCTCCCTAACATTCCCCCCCCCCTCCCTCGTCCTCTCGTCCTCCCTACCATCCCCCACTTCCCTGTCCCCTTATCCTCCCCACCATTCTCCATTGCCCTGTCCCCTCGTCCCACCATCCCCATCTCCCACCATCCCCTCATCCTCCCCACCATTACCCCCTCCCCTGTCCCCTCGTCTTCCCCACCATCCCCCACTCCGGTCCCCTCGTCCTCCCCACCATCCCCCACTCCCTTGTCTGATGTATTCCCAAATGATCTTATGTTCCCTTCAGAAAATAGGGAAACATCAAATGATCTGATGTTCCCACCACTGAAAAATAAGAAGAACAGTTAAAAAAATATATGAGAAACAATGATAAATTAAAAAAATAAACTATACTCACGAAATGAACGGTGTGGTAAACAACACAGCTCAATTTCAAGGCAATGTCACACAAGATAATTAAATAAAAATGAAAATAAGTCAAAATCTATGAAAATTCAATTTATCATTGTAATGGAATCGTATTATACTTAGTATTGCAGTGTTGCTTCTACGTGCAACAGATGGTGCTGTTTAAAAAAAGAGGCATATTTTTTACCTGTCACAGGTATGGCATCTATACTTATACTCTTGAAATGAACGGTATGGTAAGCAACACAGCTCAATTCCAACGTAATGTCGCACAAAATATTAAATCAAAATGAAAATAAATAAAAATTTAAGAAAATTCAATTTATCAATGCAATCAGAAAAATTAAAATTGAACCGTAACATATTTAGTTGCATGTGTTGCTCTTACGTGGAACAGATGGCGCTGTTTTTTTTTTAAATAGCATGTTTCTACCTGTCACAGGTGTGGCATCTATACAGTTGGTATATAGAAACACACGTGTATTCGAATGGAACTGTCGTATCAAAATTTCAAAGCAATTGGTGAAAAACTTTAGAAGATTACAGCGTATGTTGCTCTTACGTCCAATAGATGGCGCTGTTAAAAAAAAATAGTTTTTTTTCCTGTCACAGAAGAGGTGTGTATATAGTAGGTATATAAAACATGCGCCTATTCGAATAAACCGTTGTGACAAAATTTCAAAGCAATAAAGAGGTTTCGAAGATTTCCCTCATGTGAAAAGCATAGTTTATGAAAAAGCATGATTTTTTCCCGTCACAGACGTGAGACATCTATATATAGTATGTATATAAAAACCCGCTCGGATGCGAATGGAACGTTGTGTGAAAATTTCAAAGCAATCAGTGAAGAAGTTTCAGAGAATAGCGAATTTGAACAATTGAGCATTTACATTTATATTTATACTAGCAGTACCCGGCCACACATTGCTGAGCTACAGCAATCTTCCCTGTCCCCCAGTCCTCCCCACCATTCCCTACTCCACTGTCCCCTCATCCTCCCCACCATGCCCCACTCCCCCTGTCCCTTTATCCTCCCCACCATTCTCCATTCCCCCCATTTCCTCGTCCCCACCATCCCAAATTCCCCCATCCCCTCGTCCTTCCTCACAATTACCTCCTCTCTTGTCCCCTCGTCCTCCCCCACCATTCCCCCACTTCCTCGTCCGATGCCTTCCCAAATGGTCTGATGTTCCCATAAAAAAATTGGGAACATCAAGAGATCTGATGCTTCCCATCACTGAAATATAAGAAAAACAGTTAAAAAATTAACTGAAAATATGAAAAAAAATAAAAAAATAAACTATACTCACGAAATGAATGGTATGGTAAACAACACAGCTCAATTCCAACTGCAATTCACACAAAATAATTAAATCAAAATGAAAATAAATACAAATGGAAATAAATAAAAATGGAAATAAATCAAAATGTATGAAAATTCAATTTATCAATGCAATCAGAAACATTGAAATGGAATTGTAACATATTTAGTAGAGCATGTGTGTTGCTCTTACATGCAACAGATGGTGCTGCTTTTCAAGAAAAGCATAGTTTTACCTGTCACAGGTGTGGCATCTATACATATACTTACGAAATGAACAGTATGGATAAACAACAGAGCTCAATTCCAACACAAAGTCACAGAAAATAATTCAATAAAAAATAAAATAAATCGAAATATATCAAAATAAAATTTATCAATGCAATCGGAAACATTGAAATGGGATTCATGAGATATTTAGTATAGAGTACATATTGCTATTATGTGCAACAGATGGTGCCTGTTATTAAAAAACGCAAGTTTTTACCTACCACAGGGGTGGCATCTATATATTAGGTATATAAAAAAGATGCGCCTATTCGAATGCAACATAGTGTCAAAATTTCAAAGCAATCGGTGAACAACTTTCAGAGATTACAGCGTGGGTTGCTCTTACGTCCAACGGATGGCGCTGTTTTCCAAAAAAAAGCATGTGTTTTCCTGTCACAGGTGAGGCATGTATATAGTAGATATATAAAAAGACGTGCTTATTCGAATGCAACGTTGTGTCAAAATTTCAAAGCAATCAGTAAAGAGGTTTCGAATATTTCCCTCACATGAAAAACACAGCGAGAAAACACAGTTTTTCAGAAAAAGCATGGTTTTTTACCGTCACAGATGTGACATCAATATAGTATGTATATAAAAACCCTGCTCGGATATGAATGGAACGTTGTTTGAAAATTTCAAAGAAATTGAGTGCCCGAACTCAGAAAAGACAAAGAGAAGAAAAGACTGAAAAAGACTGAAAGACTGAAAAGACAAAGAAAAAGAAAATATTGCCCGAAACGCTTTGCGTAATAGTGGCTTTAGGCACTGTATGTACCAGCTCTATATATAAATACATAAATGTTTGTATCACACCTTGTATGTACTTTATCTGAATAAACATTTGAATTTACATTTGAAATCGGTGAAGAACTTTCAGAGATTTGCGGTTATGCACCAGCGAACATTTCCATTTTCATTTATATAGATAGAAGATTTCCTCTATATAAAAAAGGTTTTTGCTTCCTTCTGTGCATCAATAAGATAAATCTTTTCATCCTTCAATGCATTCAATGATAAAAAAAAATGTTCTTCCATGTAAGCAAAAGGAAAATTTTGTCATCCTTCTATGTACACATAGAATCAATTTTGTCAGAATCTGCTAAAGACCCAAAAGATATATCTAGCATACTTTCTATGTACCTAAGAGATAAATTTTGTAATCCTACTTTGGACCGAAGAGAAAAATGTTCTCATCCTACTATGAACCCAAGAGATAAATTTTCTCATGCTTCTATGTACCCAATATATAATTTTTCTCTCTCTTCATTCATATGAGCCCAGAGATAGGCATTTTATATATTGGTTCTATTTCCCAATAGGTAGGTTTTGTCGCCATTCTGTATCCAAGAGCTACATTTTCTCCTCCTTTTATGTACCAAAGACAAATTTTCTCATCCTTTAATGTTCTTAAGATATACATTTTTTCGTCCTTGTATGTACCCAGAGGATAAAATTTGTTCCCTTCTATATACCCAGAATTTTTTTTTTTCATTCATCTACATACCCAGATCAATCTTCTTATCCTTTTATGCACTCAAGACATAAATTTCGTCCTCTTCCGATGTTCCCAAGAAATTTTTTTTCTCATCCTTCAATGAACTTAAAATATAATTTTTGTCCTTCTTTTATTTAGTCAAGCGATAAATTTTCTAATTCTTCTTTGTACCCAAGAGATCAATTTTCCATCCTTCTATGCATCAAAAAGATAGGTTTACTCCTCTATATACCCAAACAATAAATTTTCTCCTTCTTTGTACCCAAGAGATAATTTTTTTCCTTCTATGTACCCAAAAAATAGATTTCCTTATCCTTCTATATCCCAAGAGAATTTTTTTTTACATCAGTCAATGTACCCATTCGATAATTTTTTTTGTCTTACTAAATACCAAAGATATAAATTTCTCATCCTTTTATGTACCCAATGGAAAAATTTTGTTATCCTACTTTGGACCCAACAGAAAAATTATCTCATCCTTTTATATATCCAAGATATGAATTTTCAGATTCTTCTATGTCCCCAAGGGATAAATTTTCTCATCTTTACATACACACAAGAGATACATTTTCTCGTCCATATATGTGCCCTTAGATAGAATTATCCTTTTTTTTTACTTTTTTTATTTATATCCAAGATATAAATTGCATCATCCTTCTGCATACCCATGAGGTAAATTTTGTTGTTCTTAAATACACACAGAAATCACAATAGTGCGATACATCAAATGAACAAATCCACAAAGCCGTGTTGAGGGTTCGAACATATGTCCGGGATGATCCCAGACGCGCCTTAGTTGATTGCGCCACGACATGGTAAAATAATTGCAACTGGGAGTGCTACTGCCCTCACACAGATCCCCGGTTTGTGTCTCGGAGAGGCTGTGGGATCTATGTGAGGGCAGTAGCACCTCAGATAGCAATTCTTTTACCATGTTGTGGAGCAATCGACTAAGGCGCGTCTGGGATCATCCCCGGACGTATGTTCAAACCCTCAACACGGCCTTGTGGATTCGTTCATTTGGTGTATCACGCTATTGTGATTTTGTATGTGTATTGAAGTGAGGCTGAAGAGGTAGAATACCTTGTTGACTGAGACTGGGTGCATGGGGGAATTGTGTAAATCCCGGTTTGTGTCTAAGAGATGCTGTGGGATCCGTGTGAGGGCAGTAGCACTCCCAGTTCCAAATCTTTTACTATGTCGTGGTGCAATCGACTAAGGCGCATCTGGGATCATCCTGGACGTAAGTTCGAACCCTCATCATAGGCCCTTGTGGATTTGCTCATTTGTTTTTCTTCTTTGTACCCAAGTGATAAACTTTCTAAACGTGTATGTACCCAAGATATAAAATTTCTCAACCCGAATGTACTCAAGAGATTTTACATTTTTTCAGCTTTCTATATATCCAAGAGAAAAGTTTTGTCATCCTTTTATATGCCCAAGAGATAAATTTTGTCATCTTAATTGTGTAAATTTAAAAACAAAATTCTCATCATTTTGTGGAGTCAAGAGACTGATTTTGTTATTATTCTGTGCACACAAGAAATAAGTTTTCTCATCCCTCCTGTCAGAGAATGGTCTCTCAAGACTCTCCCAGAGCTGACTTGAATGGCACTGCAGTGCACAGTGCACTGATCTTGTGCACAAGCCTATCTCTCTTAATCCTGGATAATAAACTGGCATGTTGGGTATCTCCAGAATGCCCACATAACCAGGAACACTTTCATAATACGGAGGCCGCTGTATGTCCAGGCAGGAAGTAGATACATGGAAGTTAAGCATACTTGCCACCAAGGGTCAGTGAGTACATTGGCTGGTGCCCGCGTGAGAAACAGTAGAGGGGAGACGCCTGCGAGGCGACCGTCTGACCTCTGGGGTCAACCGGCGCGATGGAGAATAACAGCTGTGACGTGGTTGTGACGTGTCCATGACGTCACCTCTCCTACTGATCATTGAACGGTCAATATGATTGGTTCCCTGCACATTTGCTGCAATGCTATTGGTCAAATCGTAATGCTTTGTGCACGTCCCACAACATGCCCTACAGCAGCTGGCAAAAGCATTCTCGTGAGGGAGCTCTTGGCATAGAGCACGTGTCCTGTTCTGTCTAGCGGCCAATAGACTGAACACCGTCCATTCCTCACCGTCAAGTTAACTCAGCGTCTTGGCTATATACCCCACACTCGCCCAGAATCACGAGTGTGAATATATTGTTCAGAAGCCTATAGTGACAAAATCCCCAGAGCGAAACAGACTGGTATCAGGTAACCCCTGGTGACAAAGATCGTTGTGAGTGACTTAGAGTGAACTAAGGCTGTGCCTGCCGCCTAAGTAACCTGTGTGTGACTACCACAAGTGTACCACATGGTACCATATAGTAACCTGCAGCGGCCAGCCACTCTGTCCCGAGTGTGTAGCCCGCCAGCTGGCGCCCTCACTGTACCACGTGACGTCATCACCCTTACTCACCGCCAGTGCCAAGTGTGTGTGCGTGTGTCTGTCTGTTAAGCATACAGCACGCCCTCTATCCCCCGTGTCAAATACGGATTGTGGGAAGCCTGTCGTCAATTGTCTCACGTCAGAATGAGCGCCCAGCTGTCAGGCCACCTACGAGTTCTTGAATAAATGTGCCTGAGTGAGTGAGTGAATAAAGAGAGGTACCCTATCTGTAAGTACAAGATCTTGTCATTGCTTTATTGTGTCTGTGTTGATCTGAGGTATCAACCACAGTTCTCACCTTCTCATACCTGTCACAGGTTATAGGTGAATCGACGGTCTATGCGTGTTTATCTGTGTGGTATCACTGCACTTCACTCGTCTGTGAATGTGAGCTTCACATTCACCACACATTTAGTTATTGTGTGACAATATTATTGTGCATGTTATTGCCTGTCCCATTGACCGCTGCCTTTGTGATTTATTGCATATCATCATTACCGAGTATTCGGTTGGAACTCCTGTGATCCCTTTGCATACCGGCAGTTAGGTTGCCGTGTTAATGATTGGCTGTCAACTGTGTTAAGTTAGGTGTTTCGCCACAAGTGGATCCGAGTCGATTAGCCAGACGTCAAGACTCTCGCTAAGGCAACCATAGTCTTTCTGACTCCAATCTAAAGTAAATCAAGCACCCTTTGTATTAGTGGTTAAGTTAGTAAATAAACTACTGTTAAGCTTTATGCGGTGTTTCCGTTGAACCACTTCTGAATACTGCCAACATTACGCAAGCCTTCAGCTCTAAGTGTCTTCAACACCGAGTTGTCTATATTCACTAAACTATAAATGTGATGAGGACCCTTAAAATGTTAAATCATTGAGGAGATTCCAACGATCAACGTGGAGCAGGAACCAGGTGAGGCTAGTCTGAGAAGAGACCCTCAAGGACTCTAAATCGACCTTGCTCTCCAGGCCCTGTACGGTTGCTCTCGTATTTTCTATTCTGCTAATTCCGACATTTTCGTGAAGCGTCTGCCACATGTACATTGGCGACGTACGCATTGCAGTCGTGAAAGCAAAAAAGAAAACCACCACACCTCCATAACCCAAGATTTAAATTACCTAATCTTTTCGGGTTACCATGAGAAAAATTATCTTATTCTTCTTTGTATCCAAGAGACAAATTTTCTCAACCCGTATGTACACAAGAGATAGAAATTGTCAACCCGTTTGTACCCAAGAGTTAAATTTTCTCAGCTTTCTCTGTATCCAACATAAATTTGTTGTCATCCTTTTATATACCGAAGACATGTTTATTTGTAAATCTTTATTTTGTAAAATTTTGAAGACCAAAAATTTCATCTTTCTGTGTACCCATGAGAGGATTTTTTGCATCCATCGGTTTACCCAACAGATAAAATTGTTTATCCTTCTATGTCCGAAAGTGATAAATTTTGGCATCCATCAATGTATTTAGGATGTAAATCTTCTCATCCGTCTATATACCAAAGACATAAATTTTCTCAGCCTTCTGTGTACCGAAGAGATTGGTTTACTCATTTTTTCTGTTCCCAAAAGTAGATTTTATCATCTTTCTATGCACCCATGAGATATATTTTCTCCTATGTATCCAAGAGATAAATTTTCTTATCCACCTATGCATCCATGAGATATATTTTCTCATCCTTCTGTGTATCCAATAGGAATATTTTTCTCATTCTTCTAGGTAACCAAGAGATATTTTTTTTATCCTATTGTATACCCTAGAAATAAATTTTGTCATCTTAAATGTAAAAAATTATAGTTTTAAATTCTCATCCTTCTGTGGAATCATGAGACAGATTTTGTCACCATTCTGTGCACCCAAGAAATAAATTTTCTCATCCTTTTGTGTACCAAGACATAAATTTTGTCATCATTCTAAGTACCCACGAGATAACTTTTCTCATCTCTCAATATACACAAAATATAAATTGCCTCATCCTTTTGTATTACCATGAAATAAATTTTCTTATTCTTCTTTGTACCCAAGAGAAAGTTTCTCAACATGCAAGTACACAAGAGATAAAAAATTTCAACCCGTAGGTGCCCAAGAGTTATATTTTCTCGGCTTTCTATGTATCCCAAGACAAAAAAATCATCCTTTTATATGCCAAAGATATATTTACTTGTAAAATTTTTTATATGTAAACTTTTTAATTTGTAAAATTTTCAATTTGTAAAATTTTTAATTTGTAAAACTTTGAAGTCCAAGAATTTCAACCTTCTGTGTACCCAAAAGATGATTTTTTGCATTCATCGATTTACTCAACAGATAAATTTTCTCATCCATCTATGTTCCAAAGCAATCAATTTTGGCATCCATCAATGTACCCAAGAGATAAATTTTCTCATCTATCTATGTACCAAAGAGATTGATTTATTAATTTTTTATGTAAAATCAGATTATTTAAGGCAGATTATATCATCTCTCTATGCATCCAAGAGTTACATTTTCTCCTTAAATGAACTCAAGAGATAAATTTTCTCATCCAACTACGCATCCATAAGACAAATTTTCTCATTCAACTTCGCAAACATTAGATAAATTTTCTCATCATTACATGTACCCATGGGATAATTTTTGTTTGATCCTACTAAAGACCTAAGTTATATTGTACCTCACCTCACTCCACCATTCTCTCCCGCCTATTTATGTCCAGTACTCGACCTGTAAAACCACTCCTTCTGAAGATGTATTAATATACGAAAGTACTTAAGGAAATTCCTGTTCTAATTTTCCTCTGTGGTCTGACACTGTCATATATATATATATATATATATATATATATATATATATATATATATATATATATATATATATATATATATATATATATATATATATATATATATATATATATTATTAAATATGACCGAAAAAGTAAGATTAATAATTCTAACACGAATTTTCTCAATCTTTCGTACATTACGCTTCACTGTTGGAGGTAAATCAAAAATCACTTCTCCAAAGTTCATTTTTATTTCTAGTCTGACGCGACACGGGCGCGTTTCGTAAAACTTATTACATTTTCAAAGACTTCACAAATACACAACTGATTAGAACTTACGTCTCTCTGATATTATATCTACATTTGAGTGAGGTGGGAAGGATGATGTGGCATTAACACAAGACAGAACAGGGGATATTAATAGGGTATTAAAAGTATCAACACAAGACAGAACAGAAAACAATGGGTATTGAATAGAAGTGTTTGTAGAAAGCCTATTGGTCCATATTTCTTGATGCTTCTATATTGGAGCGGAGTCTTGAGGTGGGTAGAATATAGTTGTGCAACTATATGCACAACTATATTCTACCCACCTCAAGACTCCGCTCCAATATAGAAGCATCAAGAAATATGGACCAATAGGCTTTCTACAAACACTTCTATTCAATACCCATTGTTTTCTGTTCTGTCTTGTGTTGATACTTTTAATACCCTATTAATATCCCCTGTTCTGTCTTGTGTTAATGCCACATCATCCTTCCCACCTCACTCAAATGTAGATATAATATCAGAGAGACGTAAGTTCTAATCAGTTGTGTATTTGTGAAGTCTTTGAAAATGTAATAAGTTTTACGAAACGCGCCCGTGTCGCGTCAGACTAGAAATAAAAATGAACTTTGGAGAAGTGATTTTTGATTTACCTCCAACAGTGAAGCGTAATGTACGAAAGATTGAGAAAATTCGTGTTAGAATTATTAATCTTACTTTTTCGGTCATATTTAATAATATATGTCTACAGGAAAGACTGCTACCAAAATATACTAATATATATATATATATGCGAACAAGCCTGAATGGTCCCCAGGACTATATGCGAATGAAAACTCACACCCCAGAAGTGACTCGAACCCATGGGTTCGAGTCACTTCTGGGGTGTGAGTTTTCATTCATATATATATATATATATATATATATATATATATATATATATATATATATATATATATATATATATATATATATATATATATATATATATTATTAAATATGACCGAAAAAGTAAGATTAATAATTCTAACACGAATTTTCTCAATCTTTCGTACATTATGCTTCACTGTTGGAGGTAAATCAAAAATCACTTCTCCAAAATTCATTTTTATTTCTAGTCTGACGCGACACGGGCGCGTTTCGTAAAACTTATTACATTTTCAAAGACTTCACAAATACACAACTGATTAGAACTTGCGTTTCCCTGATTTTATATCTACATTTGAGTGAGGTGGGAAGGGTGATGTGGCATTACATTTGAGTGAGGTGGGAAGGATGATGTGGCATTAACACAAGACAGAACACTAGAGGATATTAATAGGGTATTAAAAGTATCAACACAAGACAGAACGGAAACAATGGGTATTGAATAGAAGTGTTTGTAGAAAGCCTATTGGTCCATATTTCTTGATGCTTCTATATTGGAGCGGAGTCTTGAGGTGGGTAGAATATAGTTGTGCAATAATTGGCTGTTGATTGCTGGTGTTGACTTCTTGATGTGTAGTGCCTCGCAAACGTCAAGCCGCCTGCTATCGCTGTATCTATCGATGATTTCTGTGTTGTTTACTAGGATTTCTCTGGCGATGGTTTGGTTATGGGAAGAGATTATATGTTCCTTAATGGAGCCCTGTTGTTTATGCATCGTTAAACGCCTAGAAAGAGATGTTGTTGTCTTGCCTATATACTGGGTTTTTTGGAGCTTACAGTCCCCAAGTGGGCATTTGAAGGCATAGACGACGTTAGTCTCTTTTAAAGCGTTCTGTTTCGTGTCTGGAGAGTTTCTCATGAGTAGGCTGGCCGTTTTTCTGGTTTTATAGTAAATCGTCAGTTGTATCCTCTGATTTTTGTCTGTAGGGATAACGTTTCTATTAACAATATCTTTCAGGACCCTTTCCTCTGTTTTATGAGCTGTGGAAAAGAAGTTCCTGTAAAATAGTCTAATAGGGGGTATAGGTGTTGTGTTAGTTGTCTCTTCGGAGGTTGCATGGCTTTTCACTTTCCTTCTTATGATGTCTTCGATGAAACCATTGGAGAAGCCGTTATTGACTAGAACCTGCCTTACCCTACAGAGTTCTTCGTCGACTTGCTTCCATTCTGAGCTGTGGCTGAGAGCACGGTCGACGTATGCGTTAACAACACTCCTCTTGTACCTGTCAGGGCAGTCGCTGTTGGCATTTAGGCACATTCCTATGTTTGTTTCCTTTGTGTAGACTGCAGTGTGGAAACCTCCGCCCTTTTCCATGACTGTTACATCTAGAAAAGGCAGCTTCCCATCCTTTTCCGTCTCGTAAGTGAAACGCAGCACGGAACTCTGCTCAAATGCCTCCTTCAGCTCCTGCAGATGTCTGACATCAGGTACCTGTGTAAAAATGTCGTCAACATACCTGCAGTATATGGCCGGTTTCAAGTTCATGTCGACTAAGACTTTTTGCTCGATGGTACCCATGTAGAAGTTTGCAAACAGGACACCTAGGGGAGAACCCATGGCGACCCCATCTACTTGCTTATACATGTGCCCATCCGGGCTCAAGAAGGGTGCCTCTTTAGTACAAGCTTGTACTAAAAAATCAGAGGATACAACTGACGATTTACTATAAAACCAGAAAAACGGCCAGCCTACTCATGAGAAACTCTCCAGACACGAAACAGAACGCTTTAAAAGAGACTAACGTCGTCTATGCCTTCAAATGCCCACTTGGGGACTGTAAGCTCCAAAAAACCCAGTATATAGGCAAGACAACAACATCTCTTTCTAGGCGTTTAACGATGCATAAACAACAAGGCTCCATTAAGGAACATATAATCTCTTCCCATAACCAAACCATCGCCAGAGAAATCCTAGTAAACAACACAGAAATCATCGATAGATACAGCGATAGCAGGCGGCTTGACGTTTGCGAGGCACTACACATCAAGAAGTCAACACCAGCAATCAACAGCCAATTATTGCACAACTATATTCTACCCACCTCAAGACTCCGCTCCAATATAGAAGCATCAAGAAATATGGACCAATAGGCTTTCTACAAACACTTCTATTCAATACCCATTGTTTCCGTTCTGTCTTGTGTTGATACTTTTAATACCCTATTAATATCCTCTAGTGTTCTGTCTTGTGTTAATGCCACATCATCCTTCCCACCTCACTCAAATGTAATGCCACATCACCCTTCCCACCTCACTCAAATGTAGATATAAAATCAGGGAAACGCAAGTTCTAATCAGTTGTGTATTTGTGAAGTCTTTGAAAATGTAATAAGTTTTACGAAACGCGCCCGTGTCGCGTCAGACTAGAAATAAAAATGAATTTTGGAGAAGTGATTTTTGATTTACCTCCAACAGTGAAGCATAATGTACGAAAGATTGAGAAAATTCGTGTTAGAATTATTAATCTTACTTTTTCGGTCATATTTAATAATATATGTCTACAGGAAAGACTGCTACCAAAATATACTAATATATATATATATATATATATATATATATATATATATATATATATATATATATATATATATATATATATATATATATACATATATATATATACATATATATATATATATATATATATATATATATATATATATATATATATATATATATATATATATATATATATATATATATATATATATATATACATATATATATATATATATATATACATATATATATATATATATATATATATGTATACATAAATATATATATATATGTATATATATATTATTAAATATGACCGAAATATACATATATATATATATACATATATATATATACATATATATATATATGTATATATATATATGTATATATATACATATATATATATATATATATATATATATATATATATATATATATATATATATATATATATTATTAAATATGACCGAAAAAGTAAGATTAATAATTCTAACACGAATTTTCTCAATCTTTCGTACATTATGCTTCACTGTTGGAGGTAAATCAAAAATCACTTCTCCAAAATTCTTTGATTTACCTCCAACAGTGAAGCATAATGTACGAAAGATTGAGAAAATTCGTGTTAGAATTATTAATCTTACTTTTTCGGTCATATTTAATAATATATGTCTACAGGAAAGACTGCTACCAAAATATACTAATATATATATATATATATATATATGTATATATATACATATATATATATATATATATATATATATATATATATATATATATATATGTATACATATATATATATATATATATGTATATATATATATATATATATATATATATGTATATATATATATATATATATATATATATATATATATATGTATATATATACATATATATATATATATATATATATATATATATATATATATATATATATATATATATATATATATATATATATATATATATATATATATATATATATATATATATATATATATATATATATATATATATTGGTGTATACTTGCAGCAGGTTTTCTTTCAAACATGTTTCATTGAATATGACCGCATATTCTGTATTTATTATTTTCTGGTTTAGGGCTTCTATCCCTCTAACTATTTTCGTAGCATCAGGGCTTAATTGGAATAGGAGTTCTCCAAAACTCATTTTCGTACTTTTAAGGTGAAGAAAAGAAGTGATTTACTATAGAGTGTATTACACTTATTTGTATAATTTGCACGACGTTTCGAACCTCCATGGTTCATTCTCAAGTGAACAGATCTTACAATACTAGTTGATTTTATACCCGCATTAGGTCAGGTGATAATACAATGAAGGTGAAAAACATGGGGGGATACATAAGGGATAAACATAGGGGCTGCAGAAGGCTTATTGGCCCATACGAGGCATCTCCTATCTAAACACAAAGATTAATCCAGTGTAATTGGCCTGTTATGTTGGACATTGTCTTCTGTGTTGGCATCGATATGTTCTTGTCTTGTCCTTACTCTCATGGTGGGTAGAGTAAATAGTTCCGTGATTTGGGTGTTCATGGTAGGTCGCTCTATTCTTATGTGAATTGCCTCAAGAATTTGTAATCTTCTTGAATCTTGGGTTTTGTCTATTATGCAAGTATTCTTGTTCAACATTTCTCTTGTTAGAGTAATGTCATGGGCTTGTCTCATGTGATTCCTAGGGGCACCAGATTGAAGATGGCATGTCAAACGCCTCGTCAGCTTGGTCGACGTCATACCTATGTACTTACATTGAAGGTTACATCCTTCGTGGGGGCAAGTGTACATGTATACAACGCTTGACTGCTGTAGAGGGTTCTCCGTCGGCGTCGGGCTGTTTTTGATAAGGAGTTCGGAAGTCTTCTTGGTTTTGTAGAATATTATCAGGTTTATGTTTTGGTTAGGAGTAGTGCTTTTTACTCCTTTACGGATTATTTCTTTCATTATTCTTTCCTCTTTTATATGTTCACTGTGCATGGTTGATTTGTAATATAATTTTATTGGAGGTGTTGTGGTTTCTGTTCTAGGTTCTGAATTATACCAACGGTCCAAGTGTCTTCTTATAGCAGCGTTTATTTCCGCGTTGCTATATCCGTTGTTCACCAATACCTGAGTTACTCTTTCAAACTCTCTACTCACGTTACTCCATTCAGAGCAGTGGGTAAGAGCTCGACGAATATAAGCATTGAGAACACTGGCTATGTATCTTTGGGGGCACTCACTTCTACCGTTAAGGCATAATCCTATGTTGGTGGGCTTGGTATATACGTTGGTGCTTAAAGAGGTTCCTGTTTTTGTTATTAGTACATCCAAGAATGGCAGACTGTTATTTTCACTATTTTCATGTGTAAATCGGAGTACTGACTCTCTCTCTAGGTGTCTTTTTAGGTCAATTAGTTCATCTGAGTCTTTTACTATTACGAATATGTCATCTACATAACGGCAGTATACAGTTGGTTTTTGTCTGCTACTGAAGACCCTATCTTCGATGGTTCCCATATAAAAATTAGCAAATAAAACTCCTAAGGGGGAGCCCATTGCTACTCCGTCTATTTGTAAATACATGTCTCCTTGTGGACTGATGAAAGGGGCTTCCTTTGTACATGCTTCGAGAAGACTTTTCAAGTGTGGCTCAGGTATGTCTAATTTGGGGGTGCTCTCGTCTCTGTATACTCTGTCCAGTATCATTCCTATGGTTGTGTCGACTGGGACGTTGGTAAAAAGGGATTCAACGTCCAGGGAAGCGATGATTCCATCGGGCTGGGTAGATTTGATCAATTCTAGGAAATCTGCTGATGATTGTAGACTAAACTTACTTGGAGTGTATGGAGTTGTCCACATCCCTAAACGGTGGACAGCTAAAAATCCCTCGTCCTAAAGATGGCTACTTTAACCTGACTTCTTATGATCTTACCCAGGACCAACGAGACCTCTTAAATCTTGGTCTAAATTGTCAATTCTTATCTAAACCAAAGATGCATCAAAAACGCCTGGAAATCGAAATGCTTCTGGACGATATCCATAAGCTAGAAGACAACAAAAAAGTCATCACCACTGACACACTTCAAGCTGAACTACTTGCAGAAGCAGGGAAAAAACGAGGAACATATTCATCTACAATCTTAACCCCACGACTCAA
This sequence comes from Procambarus clarkii, assembly GCF_040958095.1. Classification (NCBI taxonomy): domain Eukaryota; kingdom Metazoa; phylum Arthropoda; class Malacostraca; order Decapoda; family Cambaridae; genus Procambarus; species Procambarus clarkii. The sequence continues at coordinate 8,445,521 of NC_091190.1, read as the reverse complement.
AGAAGCAGCAATGGGCTCCTCCTTAGGAGTTTTATTTGCTAATTTTTATATGGGAACCATCGAAGATAGGGTCTTCAGTAGCAGACAAAAACCAACTGTATACTGCCGTTATGTAGATGACATATTCGTAATAGTAAAAGACTCAGATGAACTAATTGACCTAAAAAGACACCTAGAGAGAGAGTCAGTACTCCGATTTACACATGAAAATAGTGAAAATAACAGTCTGCCATTCTTGGATGTACTAATAACAAAAACAGGAACCTCTTTAAGCACCAACGTATATACCAAGCCCACCAACATAGGATTATGCCTTAAAGGTAGAAGTGAGTGCCCCCAAAGATACAAAGCCAGTGTTCTCAATGCTTATATTCGTCGAGCGCTTACCCACTGCTCTGAATGGAGCAACGTGAGTAGAGAGTTTGAAAGAGTAACTCAGGTATTGGTGAACAACGGATATAGCAACGCGGAAATAAACGCTGCTATAAGAAGACACTTGGACCGTTGGTATAATTCAGAACCTAGAACAGAAACCACAACACCCCCAATAAAATTATATTACAAATCAACCATGCACAGTGAACATATAAAAGAGGAAAGAATAATGAAAGAAATAATCCGTAAAGGAGCAAAAAGCACTACTCCTAACCAAAACATAAACCTGATAATATTCTACAAAACCAAGAAGACTTCCGAACTCCTTATCAAAAACAGCCCGAAGCCGACGGAGAACCCTCTACAGCAGTCAAGCGTTGTATACATGTACACTTGCCCCCACGAAGGATGTAACCTTCAATGTAAGTACATAGGTATGACGTCGACCAAGCTGACGAGGCGTTTGACATGCCATCTTCAATCTGGTGCCCCTAGGAATCACATGAGACAAGCCCATGACATTACTCTAACAAGAGAAATGTTGAACAAGAATACTTGCATAATAGACAAAACCCAAGATTCAAGAAGATTACAAATTCTTGAGGCAATTCACATAAGAATAGAGCGACCTACCATGAACACCCAAATCACGGAACTATTTACTCTACCCACCATGAGAGTAAGGACAAGACAAGAACATATCGATGCCAACACAGAAGACAATGTCCAACATAATAGGCCAATTACACTGGATTAATCTTTGTGTTTAGATAGGAGATGCCTCGTATGGGCCAATAAGCCTTCTGCAGCCCCTATGTTTATCCCTTATGTATCCCCCCATGTTTTTCACCTTCATTGTATTATCACCTGACCTAATGCGGGTATAAAATCAACTAGTATTGTAAGATCTGTTCACTTGAGAATGAACCATGGAGGTTCGAAACGTCGTGCAAATTATACAAATAAGTGTATCTTACACTTATTTGTATCGTACACTCTATAGTAAATCACTTCTTTTCTTCACCTTAAAAGTACGAAAATGAGTTTTGGAGAACTCCTATTCCAATTAAACCCTGATGCTAAGAAAATAGTTAGAGGGATAGAAGCCCTAAACCAGAAAATAATAAATACAGAATATGCGGTCATATTCAATGAAACATATATATATATATATATATATATATATATATATATATATATATATATATATATATATATATATATATATATATATATTAGTATATTTTGGTAGCAGTCTTTCCTGTAGACATATATTCTTAAATATGACCGAAAAAGTAAGATTAATAATTCTAACAAGAATTTTCTCAATGTGTCTTATACTTCTTTTCACTGTTGATGGTAACTGAAAAATCAATTCTCCAAAATTCATTTTTATTTCTAGTCTGACACGACACTTGAAAGCGTTTCGTAAAACTTATTACATTTTCAAAGACTTTAGTTTACACACACACAACTATAACTGAACAGAGTTTAAAGAGCTTCGATTTTATACCTGCATTTGGGTGAGGTGATATGTTACAACAGTTTTGGATGAGGTTATCTTGAGGTTATCTTGAGATGATTTCGGGGCTTTAGTGTCCCCGCGGCCCGGTCCTAGACCAGGCCTCCACCCCCAGGAAGCAGCCCGTGACAGCTGACTAACTCCCAGGTACCTATTTACTGCTAGGTAACAGGGACATTCAGGGTGAAAGAAACTTTGCCCATTTGTTTCTGCCTCGTGCGGGAATCGAACCCGCGCCACAGAATTACGAATCCTGCGTGCACTATCCACCAGGCTACGAGGCCCCTAAACAAACAAAACAGGTAAACAAACTTTCAACACAAGACAGAACATGAAACAATGGATATAATATTTTGTAAGTTAAAGGGAAGAATGGAAGTAACTGCAAAGGGCCTATTAGCCCATACTTCTTGATGCTTCTATATTGGTGCGGAGTCTTGAAGTGGCTAGAATATAGTTGTGCATTAATTGGATGTTGATTGCTGGTGTCGACTTCTTAATGTGTAGTGCCTCGCAGATATAAATCCGCCTGCTATCGCTGTATCTATCGATGATTTCCGTGTTTTTTGTTAAGATTTCTCTGGTGATGGTCTGGTTGTGGGAAGAGATTATATGTTCCTTAATGGAGCCCTGTTGCTTATGCATCGTTAATCGCCTGGAAAGAGATGTTGTTGTCTTGCCTATATACTGAATTCTTTGAGTCTTACAGTCCCCAAGTGGGCATTTGAAGGCATAGACGACGTTGGTCTCTTTTAAAGCGTTCTGCTTTGTGTCTGTACTATTCATACTTATAGTGTAGTATTCCATTAATGTGTTTTTATGTTTATGGCCACGTATGCCTCTAATATTTTCACCCAAATTTGTTCCATATTTAGACTGGAACGAAATTATTCGTTATTAATCTCATTATATTTCATAGCTCCGTGTGAAGGGATTATGCAGGATCAAGAGAAAAGGAAGCCACTACTTGCTGACCGACTGCCACTAGCAGTAGAAATAATATTTTTAATATACATATATAAAAAATAAGTCTAATGCTAAGACAGAAAATGCTAAGAGAAATGTAGAGAGAAACCAAGACAAATACATTTTTGTACAATTAGATTAAGACGATCTGTGTTATCATACTCAATAAGTGGAGCTCGTAGAACGATGGGTGAGTCGCCTTTTGGGTTGTTGAGTTCAGGGTTGTGAAGCATCGTCCAGAGGAGTTCCAGCATCCACGTCGTCCCAGACTTGCGCATCCCTATCAAAACTACGTCACTGGAATTAAACTAAAAGGACAGAATGTACTACAATGGGGTTAAGTACACATCTGTGTCAATTACTGCTGTGTAACAAATGCAAACAAACTCGAAACAATAGATATAAAGCTTAAATTCAGGAAAGGCCATAAATAGATGCTGATTTAGACTCAGGATTGCTGATTTAGGGAACATATTACTGGGGATCATAAGAGACGAGGGATTTCTGGATTGTTTCAAAAGTAGATCAAACAGATGTATTAATTAGTTTTCATTTATATAAACTAGAACTGTCTCGTATGGAACAATTGGCCTTCTGCATTTCTTCTTTATTCTCATTTCGTTAATCATAACTTTAAAATCGTACAAAACTCGTTAATCTATATATATGTATAATAAATAATGTCTGCTTATTTTTCTACTTGTCTGTTTACAGAATGCAAATATGTCGGTCATGGATCAACTCCAGTGCCATAACTTGAACTATTATTGGCCTCGAAACTCACGCTCGCCAACAGGCAATTTTCACGAAATTTGAAATTAATTCAGGATGTGTTTTCTGTTGAGCTTTGAAGTTACTTCCGCTGTGTGTCTGTGCATTTTCATTCTGTACTTGAAATAATTTGAATTTCAGTGATGAAGATAGTGAGTAGTGAAGGTGGTTATGGTGATAGAGATAGTATATTCAGAAAATATTTAAGATGAGGGGGGAGAGAAGAGGGGACAAGGGGAAGGCGAGGGTAAACAGGGGAACAAGGGAGACAAGGGCGCCCGACAGCTGGGTGGACAGCGCTTCGGATTCGTAGTCCTAAGGTTCCGGGTTCGATCTCCGGTGGAGGCGGAGACAAATGGGCAAAATGTTTCTTTCACCCTGATGCCCCTGTTACCTAGCAGTAAATAGGTACCTGGGAGTTAGGCTGCTTCCTGGGGGGGGGGGTAACAATAAGGAGGCCTGGTCGAGGACCGGGCCGCAGGGACGCTAAGCCCCGAAATCATCTCAAGATAACCTAAAGAAGATCTCAAGATAAGGGGACATGAGGGGGGAAGAGGGACAAGGGAAAGACGAGGGTAAACAGGGGAACAAGGGAGACATGGGGAATATGAGGGGAGAGAGGGAAAATAAATGGGGGAAGAGCAGGGGATAGGAAATATGGTTAAAATGTGTGCAAGAGGGGATTGAGAGGTGGAAACAGAAAGTAGAGGAATTAGAGGGGAGAAGAAGGAAGAGGAGATGGAAGGAAGAGGAGAGTGAGAAGAGTGGGAGGGGGGAGGGGGCAGAGACAAACACAGACCCGGGCATAAAATAGAATGTTTGTTTGTCCAACTTTGGAGGCCAGATATCTGGAACTAATCTCTCTCATATTTGCAGATTGAATCGTCTGGATGCTGAATGGACGTAGGCTAGTAAGGGTTGGACATAGTAAGAGGAAGGTCGGGACCAATAGACACCCACCACCGACATGATCACCACCGACACAACCAATGATGGTTGACCATGTACCTAGATTTCTTCATTAGAAACTGTGAAATACTTAAGAGAGAATAACATGTCCGTATTCAACTTTGACTCCTCTAACGTTACACACCTCATGGGTGGCAGTCTTGATTATGTCATTGGTCATGGTCTCGTTGATAATGCTGTCGGAGGAGCAATTGTTCACGAATTAGTTAGTGATCACTTTGACATATTCAGTTCATACACTATCAAGGTGTATATCCAGCACTGGGAACAGTTTCTGGCAAGACATCAATCATGCAACATCCTCATCCTAAATGTGGAATAAGATTCAAAAGATTTCTCGTCCTAGCAGTCATCAACTTGATCACCATTCACCTGTAGACTATGCCGACATGCTGCTTCAGCAATATGCAAGCACTGCCAGTATAAGCAGCCTGCCCCTAGATGTACAACACCATCTGGCTAGTACCAAAATGAATCGTAACTTCAATATTGAAATTGCTTGTAGTGAGATAGGACCTGATGATAACTATGGCACAACCCCCTTTGAAATTAAAAATACACTCAAGAAAGGTAAGGCTACCTCTGCTGGAGAGGATGGTATCACATACAATGCCATTGAGAGTACTTGCTGAGCTGCCAAATAGCCTTTGCTAGAATTGTTTAATCAAAGCCTAAGGCAGGGTGTCTTACCCGACCGCTGGACACAGGGACTCATAATACCCATAAGAACATAAGAACATAAGAACAAAGGCAAATGCAGAAGGCCTATTGGCCCATACGAGGCAGCTCCTATTTATAACCACCCAATTCCACTCATATACTTGTCCAACACGCGCTTGAAACAATCGAGGGACCCCACCTCCAGCACGTTACGCGGTAATTGGTTCCTCAAATCAACAACCCTGTTACTGAACCAGTATTTACCCAAGTCTTTCCCAAATCTAAACTTATCCAATTTATACCTATTGTTTCGTGTTCTGTCTTGTGTTGATACTTTTAATACCCTATTAATATCCCCTTTGTTATGTCCATTCACCCACTTGTAAACCTCTATCATGTCACCCCTAACTCTTCGCCTTTCCAGTAAATGCAACTTAAGCTTTGTTAATCTTTCTTCATATGAAAGATTTCTAATTTGGGGAATTAACTTAGTCGTCCTACGTTGGACACGTTCAAGTGAATTTATATCCATTCTATTATATGGCGACCAAAACTGAACTGCATAATCTAAATGGGGCCTAACTAGAGCAAGATATAGCTTGAGAACCACACCAGGTGTCTTGTTACTAACGCTGCGATTAATAAATCCAAGTGTCCGATTTGCCTTATTACGAACATTTATGCATTGATCCTTTTGTTTTAAATTCTTACTAATCATAACTCCCAGATCCCTTTCGCAATCCGACTTCGCAATCTCAACACCATCTAGCTCGTATCTTGTAACTCTATCATCATTACCTAACCTCAGAACTTTACATTTATCAGCATTAAACTGCATCTGCCAATCCTTTGACCATTTCAAAACCCTATCTAGATCAACTTGAAGTGATAGTGAGTCCTCCTCCGAATTAATTTCCCTACCGATTTTCGTATCATCGGCAAATTTGCAAATGTTGCTACTCAAACCCGAATCTAAATCATTTATATATATTATAAACAACAGAGGTCCCAGGACAGAGCCTTTTGACACTCCACTTACAACATTTTCACACTCTGAATTGATTCCATTTATACTAACTCTCTGTTTCCTTTGGTATAGCCATGCCCTAATCCAGCTTAATATAGCACCCCCAATACCATGAGACTCTATCTTTTTAATCAGTCTTTCATGTGGCACTGTATCAAAAGCTTTGCTAAAGTCAAGGTACACAACATCACAATCCTTACCACTATCAACTGCCTCAACTATGCTAGAATAAAAAGATAACAAACTTGTTAAACATGAACGGCCATTTATAAAACCATGTTGCCATACCCAAGCCTAAATCACAAAAATTAAGACCCATTTCTCTGATGTCGTGCATGTGTAAAATTCTTGAGAGGATTATCCTCGACAGACTAATGTTTCAAATCAAGCCCCACCTTGCTCCTAATCTGTATGGTTTCCTTCCTGGAACAAGCACACAAACTTGCTTTGCTGAATATTTTATCAAAGAGGGACCAAGCTCTCAGGCGGCATTTATTGATCTCCAAACTGCTTTTGATAGAGCAAACAGAGAAATAATCTAAGAACAACTAGCCTCTTTTGGAGTTAAGGGAAGACTGTTGACATGGCTCAGGGGTTACCTGAGTAACAGAACCGCCTCAGTTCTTTTCAAGGGAGTCAAAAGTAAGTTTTGTGCACCCTTTGAGTTGGGTACACCCCAGGGTTGAGTGCTAAGTCCTACACTGTTCAATGTTCTGATGCACAACTTAACAATTGATATTCCCACACTTCCTGACGAAGCCGTCATCTGTTATGCCATCATGTTATCTCTATAACTAAATTGAGTTCTTCATCCCCAAGAGAAAACTCGTGTCCCTATAAATTTCAAGGTCAACAACCAGAACATTGAAACGTGTAGGCAGCACAAATACCTTGGAGTTGGTATCAACAGTGACATTGTAAACGATCTACACCATAGGTTGAAAGAAAGACTAAAACCACTGAAAATACTTACTGGTAAGAATATTGATACCAATATTAAATATGCTAGACTATTCTATATGATGTTTGTTAGATATCTCACGGATTATAATGCTTTGCACTTAACTAATTTCCCTTCCTCTGTGTTGGACAAACTTGTAGTACAGAATGAAGCCATGAGGATAATTCTTGGTGCCCCAAGATGCACAGGAATCATCAACTTGAGGGAAGAACTGAAGCTTCCAACCATACTAGAGAGAATCATGCAAATCAACACGACCTTCTGCTTTAAACTCATGAGAGACCCTACATCTCCTGCATTGCTCATAGACAAATTATTTAGTGCTGTTAACACCCTTTTGACTGGTGCCGACATACCAACTCACTCCTTTTATGATAAATGACTGAGCAACAATGCCTACAATCTCATTAAACTTAACATTCCTTTTAAGTGCAATCTACCTGTCACTGATATTCCTCTTTATGAGTACCCCACCATTCAAGTATCATACACACCTGTCCCCAAGAAAGGTAATGAGAATCTTTCTCTTCTCAAAGCTGTCACACTCGAAACAATTACCTCTACCATCGAGAATTTAAGATCTCACGAACACTGTGTCTACACCGACGGCTCAGTCTAATCTTCTACTGGACGGACTGCAGCAGCATGTAGGTTTTATAGAAATAATATTTGCACAAAGACTGTCAGTGTCAGATTAAACAACTGGCTGACCTCCACACAAGCAGAACTAGCACCATTACAACTAGCTACCAGTACATTAAAAAACATTGGAGGAGGAATAATATTTTGTGATTCAAAGTCTGCTCTTTAAGCAATCGAAAACTTCTACTGGAAGATTGACAGCAAGAACCTCATACTACCAATTCTAAATGACCTAGTTGGTGCACAGAGTAGAGGGTCTCGAATCTCCTTTGTATGGATACCTTCACACATAAATATAACCCATCATAATGAGACAGACATTGGAGCCAAATTAATGTGCAACAAAGATGAAGTTGAATTAGATCTAGGTATCCCCATCTCTGCTGTCAAAACTGTATTGGTCCAAACACTCAGGTCTGATAGGAAAGAAATTACTGACTCCCAACGACCTGAAAGTACTAGTATAAAAAGCTATGATTTGTTCAGAACTGAAACCTATATCTATGGGCAGCACAAAACGTCTACCAGACTGTGCGACACAATGGTTGCAAAGATCAGGTTGGGTTACCGTTACCTGTGGCAGGTGGCTACAGGTGACGGATCTCCCAATCCTGAGCACTCCAGGTGCAAACTCTATGAGCAGGAACTGCGGCATGATCTCCCACACTACATTACCGAACGCCCAGTTATTAGATCTTTCAGACCAGTTGGCATGAGGTACCTGGAGCTTTGCAATTACTTTATTCATTCTCATATTCTTGAAGATATCCTTACAGTGTACCCAAAATTTGCCAATGCAGGCTATTAAACATATGGCCCTGTATGATTAACCATCCTGCGAGATGGGGGACTTTTATTACCACTGTTCCTTATTCACTCTTGTGTTGATGATATCCTCAGAATGCATCCGGAGTCTGCCAGTGCAGACTGCCTATCACATGCCTCTGTATGACTAACCATCCTGTGTGATGGGGATTTTTTAACATCACCTAGTTAGCTTTTTTTGACATACTGTACTCCACTTCATATAGTCTAGGGTAGCTACACAAATGCAGATGTACCTCATGTATTAATATAAAAAAGTGAATTCTATATTATATTTTCTAAGACAGAGATAGAAAGCGGGATATTGGGAAGGAGATGAGTAATGTTAAGGAGAGGGAGGGAGAAGGGGGAGACAGATGGAGAGGGAGAAGAGATGAGTAGAGAGGAATAGAGGGAAAGTTTGGGAGAGAAAGTGGAGAAGGAATGATGGAGGAGAGTTGGAAGAAAGGTAGAGAGAGGGTGACTGGGAGAAAGTGTAGCGAGGGAATGAGGAGAGGAAAGTGGTGAGAGTGAGGATCTCTGGGAAAACAGTTGGAAAGGATCTTCCTTCTTATCATATAGAGTTCCTCTATATGATAGAGAGAAACAGATGAGGGAGGGAGGAAACTGGAGAAGAGCAAGAGAGAGAGAGGAGAAGGTGGAGATATTCCCGGACGCAATTGGGTACCCTCCCTATATAATATATTAAAAATTCATAACTTTATCATAGATAACAACACTGAAAAATATTACGTACCTTGAAGTTGTAGATGGTATCAGCATACTGTGTGAAGGAAGTTGGTAAGAGCCAGCCATCAGGCAGCAAGCGGACCATGCCTTGTTTGTAGAGCGTCTGTTCTTGCGCCATGCTGGCCATCCACTCCTCGCTCATGGCCACCACCTCGTGACCACTAGCCAGTTGATTGCTCATCTTCCTTGGGAAATTAAACATGTTTTGATGCTAGTCAACAGAGGAAGTATTCCTGGTCAGAATACCAGGCATATTTCTCACTACGAATATTGTCATGAAAATGTTTAAAAACCAAAATAACCCCATCCTCTCTCTGACCATATGCAGAATGTTGTACTTAAATTTTCAAATTACGAAGGAAGGAATGCAAATTTCCATCCAACTTTTTCAGATGGAAACCTACATCCTTTCTCATTGTAAACAACACCTTTCAGAAAGGATGTAGGTTATATCCGATTTTTTTTATTAAAACACTCAAACGTATACTGAGTTTTTCCTTCACCTTAATTCAAGCACTACGGCCTTGTAGTAGGTTTCTCAATAATATTTATATACAAATATACAATAGAATATTATACAGTGGATTAATAAAGGTTAAGAAGTCTGTATATTTAATAAAGGCAACTGATATGCAGAGCGTTTCAGGTATAACTAAAATAATCCTAGTGAGGGTTATTTTCAGAGTTTATGAGGTAGACGAGTACTTAACGAGAAGATAACATTTACATTATTCAAGGAATTTAACAAAGAATATGCAGCGTTTAAGGATGGTATAATATAAAACAGAGTAGGAGAAAATGAGCATGTGTTATGGGGTAACACTTGTTTTTATTTATTAACTAGCTGTACCCGCCACGCGTTGCTGTGGCTCAGTCTGGTTAAATAGGAAAGAAAGAAAAGAGAAAGAGTACGTTTCTAATATGTTTAATTTCACAATGCTTCTGGGAATACAATAATTTTTTTTGTTCCATTGTCTGTGGAGATATAGAGATTGTCTGGTTTGCTGACCCTAGAACACGCAACATATAAATGTCCATGTGAGAAGCAATCCGTTTTTAGATATAAACTGCACAATTCTAAAGATTGACCCTAAGCTTTGTTGATGGTGGTTGCAAATGCCAATCGATTTGGAAATTACAATCTCTTAAAATGAAATGGCATATCTGTTGGAATCATAGGAATGCGAGGAATGAGGACATCTTTACCTTTGAAAGGTCTTGTCAAGATTGTTGCTTCTACGACGTCGCTGATTATTTTTTTTACTGCAAGACACGTGGCGTTGCAAAGTTTTGGCTGGTTGATTATTCATAACATGATAATTGGCACGCCGATTTTGAGTTGCCGTACGTATGAAGGTATCCCTGGCAGATCGAGTAAATTAAAAAATTATGTTGGATAATTAACCGCTTCATCTGCTTCCACAACAGTGTCGGCGGACTTATATGTGACTGTCTCGCTTTGGATGTTAGACTAAATAATATTGTTAAGGTCCAAGACGTCTTTGTTCTTGGCCGCAAGAATAGCTCGTTCACTCAGTCAATTGTGATTCTTATAATTGGTTTGAATGTTGGGGAAATGCTTTTCAACCTAATTTTCCTTTTGAATTCACTGAATTGCAGAAGTTATGAGGCAATGAAATTCGTCCTGAGGTCAGATCAAACGGCACGTTTCCGTTCCCAATTTCCAGCAATTGATGTGAGAATATCTGAGCTGATGGATCGTTTTGCAACTAGACACGCACATTTGTAGTTAATTTTAACGTCGTTATGTGGCGCCACAAAGAGGAGTATTTCAGGCAAGCATTTATTTCGTCCGCTGGTGTCGATCGAGGAATTACAGGTAATGTTTGCCTGAAATCTCCTGCAAGCAATATTAATGCATTCCCAAATGGTCTGATGTTTCCACCCAAATCTTGCAATGATCGATCAAGAGGCTCGAGCGATTTTTTGTGAACCATTTGGAATCATCCCAAACAATAAGTTGTTTGTTTCGGCAATACGTTTCCCAAGCCGGATGCTTTGGAAATGTTGCACGTGGCAGTTTCAATGAAGTGCATATTCAATGGCAATTTAAAAGCCGAATGAGCAGTTCTTCCACCAGGTAGCAATGTCGCAGCTATTCCGGACGACGCAGGAGTTAAGGTTATGCCATTTTGGGATCGAAATGCTGCCAAAATCAATCTAATTAGGAAGGTTTTACCAATTCCTCCTGACGTATATAAGAAGATTTCTCCAAGCCTGTTATTGACAGTTTGAATTATTTGATTGTAAATGCCTTTTCGTTCAAACGTTAGCTTAGGAATATTTGATTGCACATGTAACAACAGATCACCCGTGTTGTAATTTTGTTCACGACACAATTCTACATCGAATGAAACAGCAGCAGCTCAATTCGCTGATGGCATTTCCAACCGGTTGAGAACTTTGTACGCGATTTCTAAGCACAAATCTTCGATCATTATCAATGCTTCGTTGTAGATTTCTGCTGTGAAATCTATGTTCATATTTGAATTCTCCTTCGTATTTGATGGATAATATCTTCAGCCATGTGCGATTTATATTTCTACCACTCTGTTGGAGATGAAGGAGAGCAGGCGGTCAATATGATAGCAAACAATGCACGAATTTGATTTGGATATGACGTGTTGGACGCATATTAATGCATACATCCCGGTGTCGGTTGTTCGCCAATAAATTCAGAGCTTGACATGCAATACGGGAAGTGGCATGTGTTACGCTGTTGATAAATCTCAATGGCTGGAAAGACGTTGGACCGGGCACGTTTACCAACAGCATGTGAAGAAAGAAGCATTCATCCTGATTGGGATGGACGTTGTACAGTCTGCCTATTGTAATTTGTTTGAATATGCCAGGTTGTCCGTCGACTCGCTCTCCTCGTTTGTGTCGTTCAAATGGTTTTCTACTGGTATTCCATGTGTAATACGTAGGCACTTCTGAATACAGCCCTGTTTTCGCAAATGCGTCATTTTGACATAATGTGAAGGAAGCAGTTAACGTTGTAGCCGGTGTTTATAGCTGTTTGTTGCAAATTTACAGCTGTAAAATAAACGTGTTTTTCATTTTCTTGTTTTCAAAAAAACAAAAAATACTAACGAAATATTTCAATTCAAACGAAGATCAATCGACAGCTCAATTTCATCACCAATTGCACTGATGCACTGAAAAATAAGATCCGTTAAAAAAACGAAATGAAAAAAAAATATAAACTATACCCACGAAATGAACGGTATGGTAAACAACACAGCTCAATTCCAATGCAATGTCACACAAAATAATTAAATCAAAATGAAAATAAAATAAAATCTATGTAAATTCAATTTATAAATGCAATCGGAAACATTGAAATGGAATCGCAACATATTTTGTATAGCATGTGTTGCTCTGACGTGCAACAGATGGTGCTGTTTAAAAAAAAACATATTTTTATCTGTCACATTGTGTGGCATCTAAACTGTAGGTATATAAAAACATGCACGTATTCGAATGGAATGTTGTGCCAAAATTTCAAAGCAATTGGTGAAGAACTTTCGAAGATTATACTGTGTGTTGCTCTTACGTCCTACAGATGGCCCTGTTTTTCAAAAAAAGCATATTTCTTCCTGTCATTGGTGAGGCATGTATATAGTAGGTATATAAAAACACTCGTCTATTCGAATGCAACGTTGTGTCAAAATTTCAAAGCAATCGGTAAAAAGGTTTCGAAGATTTCCTTCAAATGAAAAACACGTGTAAAACACATGTTTTTGTTTTTCAAAAAAGCATGTTTTTTTCCCGTCACAGACGTGACATCTATATAGTATGTATATAAAGCCCACTCGGATGCGGATGGAACGTCGTGTGAAAATTTCAAAGCAATCGGTGAAGAATTTTCGGAGATAAGCGATTTTGAACAAACGAACATTTCCATTTTCATTTATATACATGATTGGACATTGAAAACAAGTAACTTAGAGGCAAAAGAGACCTAGCTCAGTTAGTTTCAGAGCCCGCCGCCAGAAGCAATAATCTCCTGGATTTTGTCTTTGTAAGAAAAAAGACAATGAATAATAATATGGAAATACGAAACAAACATTGTAACAGTTATAATAGAGAAATTTCTGGTGCTATCGCCTGGAAAACCAGCGCCACACTCGAAACAATTGCCACCTCCAACGAGAATTTAAGACCTCATGAGCACTGTGTCTACACCGACGGCTCAGTCCAATCTTCTACTGGACAGACTGCAGCAGCATGTAGGTTTTATAGAAATAATATTTGCACAAAGATTGTAAGTGTCAGGTTAAACAACTGGCTGAGTTCATTACACATTACCAAGGCTGATAAGTCAAATGCAGTAGGTATTATGAATAAGGATGACTATGTCCGAAAAATGTAGTTACTCCTGGAAGACAGGGATACTTATCTATTGATTAATAGAGATCCTACTGAAAAGTGATTGTACATTTTAACAAAACTCTTAAAACTGTGTGTAAAGACGATAAAGAGTTGATATCTAGGCTAACAAATCGATCCCCCCCTCTCTACCTTACCTGTATGGTCTTATAAAAACTCATAAGCCATATTATCCGGCAAGGTCGATTATTAGTTCAGTTGGTTTAGCGGCTTATAAACTCTCTAAGTGGTTAGTCAAAGTTTTGTCCCCTAAAGTTGGTACTATTTCCAATTCACACTTGACAAACAATGTGGACTTAGTTAATAAACTATCCACACTGAATTTAAATCTTGATTTTAATCTAATAAGTTTCGATGTGACCTCTTTATTCACTAAAGTACCTGTTGATGATATGTTAGAATTTCTACGTGAGGAACTGCCCAAATATAATTTGAGCTTACAGACCAATAAAGTATTGGAACTTATCAAATTGTGTATAAAAGACAATTATTTTAGTTTTAATGGAAAAATTTTCAAACAAACATTTGGAATGGCGATGGGCAATCCCCTTTCCCCAGTTTTGAGCAATTTGTATATGGAATTCTTCGAAACAAAAATCTTATCCAGGATTATCCCTGCTAATGTAGTTTGGTTTAGGTATGTTGATGATATTTTGTCCTTATGGCCGTGTGACAAAGACCAGATAGTTTTTCTTAATGAACTTAATTCTTTGGTACCTTCAATAAAATTCACTTGTGAGACTGAGGAGAATGGCACTCTTCCGTTTTTGGACATTATGATTCATAGAGTCACCAGAAAGTTCAAATTTAATGTTTATAGGAAACCTACCAACGTGGGGTCATATGTTCATTTTTATTCGAATCATCATAGTAAAGTTAAACAGGCAGTATTTTCAGGAATGTTTCTATGAGCTTTGAGGGTATGCAGCCCTGAGTTTTTTGATGAAGAGATTGCTAAAATATATGAAATTGGGAAGAGTTTACACTATCCTAAGAGGTTTTTGGATTTCTCGTTCGAACAAGCCAAGTGTACGTTTTATAAATCACGTCTCCAAGGCAAAACCAGAAACTATTAACTCATTGGTGGTACCTTATGCGAGTGGACTTGAAAAACTGTCTCCGATTTTTAAGAAACTTAATATCAATATGATGTTCACTAATAGTACGATCAAGTCCAATTTAACAAAAAACTACCCCTGATACAGCAGGTTGTGTATATTCGATTCCCTGCAATGATTGTGGTTTTGTGTACCTTGGACAAACAGGAAAGTCCTTACAATTGCGGTTGTCACAACATGCTTGTAGTATTAGAACTGCTCAAACGTCTGACGCATTGTATCTGCACACGAATTTATGCAATCACACTATAAACTGGAATGGGGCGAAAAGCATTACCAATTGTGGTGGTTTCGTGGAACGGAATTTGATTGAGTCTGCTCTAATCAGTCAGTGTTCAAATCTTCTTAATGTTAGTACTGGTATGTACAAACTTGATACATTTTTAAGTTATAATATTGCACAACAGTTAAAGAAAAAAAAAAAAAAAAAAAAAAAATATATATATATATATATATATATATATATATATATATATATATATATATATATATATATATATATATATATATATATATATATATATATATTCTTAAACTGTTGTGCAATATTATAACTTAAAAATGGATTATACATTATATATATATATATATATATATATATATATATATATATATATATATATATATATATATATATATATATATATATAAATGAACATCATACTCTCTGACCAAACTAAGTTCCAAAGGGTAACGAAGGACACTACAGCCGAATTAAAAGCAAAGGTCAACAAACTGATCGAAACTGTGAACGCCAAGAAATCCGGACTCCACCTGCCAAAGATCATTGGGGAATATAAACCTGGATATGCGTATGGAAATGTCAAGACGCACAAGCCTGGAAACCCACTTCGGCCAATCATTAGCCAGATACCCACACCCACGTACAGACTGGCGAAGCGACTCAACGGCCTGCTGACTCCTTATGTTCCTTGCGCCTTCAGCCTGAAGTCTCCAAAGGAATTTGTGGACTTACTGCGGGGCACACGGGCCACAGGGATAAGAGCCTCGTTGGACGTAGAATCGCTGTTTACCAACGTACCTGTGGACGAGACAATCGGAATGATAGCCGACAGAGTGTATCGTGATCCAGCCTGTACTCCTCTTGACATGCCAGAAAGTATTCTGAGGAAACTACTCCAAGCTTGTACTAAAGAGGCACCCTTCTTGAGCCCGGATGGGCACATGTATAAGCAAGTAGATGGGGTCGCCATGGGTTCTCCCCTAGGTGTCCTGTTTGCAAACTTCTACATGGGTACCATCGAGCAAAAAGTCTTAGTCGACATGAACTTGAAACCGGCCATATACTGCAGGTATGTTGACGACATTTTTACACAGGTACCTGATGTCAGACATCTGCAGGAGCTGAAGGAGGCATTTGAGCAGAGTTCCGTGCTGCGTTTCACTTACGAGACGGAAAAGGATGGGAAGCTGCCTTTTCTAGATGTAACAGTCATGGAAAAGGGCGGAGGTTTCCACACTGCAGTCTACACTAAGGAAACAAACATAGGAATGTGCCTAAATGCCAACAGCGACTGCCCTGACAGGTACAAGAGGAGTGTTGTTAACGCATACGTCGACCGTGCTCTCAGCCACAGCTCAGAATGGAAGCAAGTCGACGAAGAACTCTGTAGGGTAAGGCAGGTCCTAGTCAATAACGGCTTCTCCAATGGTTTCATCGAAGACATCATAAGAAGGAAAGTGAAAAGCCATGCAACCTCTGAAGAGACAACTAACACAACACCTATACCCCCTATTAGACTATTTTACAGGAACTTCTTTTCGACAGCTCATAAAACGGAGGAAAGGGTCCTGAAAGATATTGTTAATAGAAACGTTATCCCTACCTACAAAAATCAGAGGATACAACTGACGATTTACTATAAAACCAGAAAAACGGCCAGCCTACTCATGAGAAACTCTCCAGACACAAAACAGAACGCTTTAAAAGAGACTAACGTCGTCTATGCCTTCAAATGCCCACTTGGGGACTGTAAGCTCCAAAAAACCCAGTATATAGGCAAGACAACAACATCTCTTTCTAGGCGTTTAACGATGCATAAGCAACAGGGCTCCATTAAGGAACATATAATCTCTTCCCATAACCAAAAAATCGCCAGAGAAATCCTAGTAAACAACACAGAAATCATCGATAGATACAGCGATAGCAGGCGGCTTGACGTTTGCGAGGCACTACACATCAAGAAGTCAACACCAGCAATCAACAGCCAATTATTGCACAACTATATTCTACCCACCGCAAGACTCCGCTCCAATATAGAAGCATCAAGAAATATGGACCAATAAGCTTTCTACAAACACTTCTATTCAATACCCATTGTTTCTGTTCTGTCTTGTGTTGATACTTTTAATACCCTATTAATATCCCCTCTTGTTCTGTCTTGTGTTAATGCCACATCACCCCTCCCACCTCACTCAAATGTAGATATAAAATCAGAGATACGTAAGTTCTAATCAGTGGTGTATTTGTGAAGTCTTTGAAAATGTAATAAGTTTTACGAAACGCGCCCGTGTCGCGTCAGACTAGAAATAAAAATGAATTTTGGAGAAGTGATTTTTGATTTACCTCCAACAGTGAAGCGTAATGTACGAAAGATTGAGAAAATTCGTGTTAGAATTATTAATCTTACTTTTTCGGTCATATTTAAGGAACATATAATCTCTTCCCACAACCAAACCATCGCCAGAGAAATCCTAGTAAACAACACAGAAATCATCGATAGATACAGCGATAGCAGGCGGCTTGACGTTTGCGAGGCACTACACATCAAGAAGTCAACACCAGCAATCAACAGCCAATTATTGCACAACTATATTCTACCCACCTCAAGACTCCGCTCCAATATAGAAGCATCAAGAAATATGGACCAATAGGCTTTCTACAAACACTTCTATTCAATATCCATTGTTTCGTGTTCTGTCTTGTGTTGATGAAATTAATACCCTATTAATACCACTTCTTGTTCTGTCTTGTGTTGATGAAATTAATATCCTATTAATGCCACATCTTGTTCTGTCTTGTGTTAATGCCACATCACCCCTTCCACCTCACTCAAATGTAGATATAAAATCGGAGATGCGTAAGTTCTATTCAGTTGTGTATTTGTGAACTAAAGTCTTTGAAAATGTAATAAGTTTTACGAAACGCGCTCGTGTCGCGTCAGACTAGAAATAAAAATGAATTTTGGAGAATTGATTTTTGATTTACCTCCAACAGTGAAAAGAAATGTACGAAAGATTGAGAAAATTCGTGTTAGAATTATTAATCTTACTTTTTCGGTCATATTTAATAATATATGTCTACAGGAAAGACTGCTACCAAAATATACTAATATATATATATATATATATATATATATATATATATATATATATATATATTTATATATATATATATATATATATATATATATATATATATATTTATATATATATATATATATATATATATATATATATATATATATATATGTCGTACCTAGTAGCCAGAACGCACTTTTTGGCCTACTATTCAAGGCCCGATTTGCCTAATAAGCCAAGTTTTCCTGAATTAATATATATTCTCTAATTTTTTTCATATGAAATGATAAATCTACCCTTTTCATTATGTATGAGGTCAATTTTTTTTTATTGGAGTTACAATTAACGTAGATATTTGACCGAACCTAACCAACCCTACCTAACCTAACCTAACCTATCTTTATAGGTTAGGTTAGGTTAGGTAGCCGAAAAAGTTAGGTTAGGTTAGGTTAGGTAGGTTAGGTTCTCGTAAAACAATTAATTCATGAAAACTTGGCTTATTAGGCAAATCGGGCCTTGCATAGTAGGCAGAGAAGTG
Organism: Procambarus clarkii; assembly: GCF_040958095.1. NCBI lineage: Eukaryota > Metazoa > Arthropoda > Malacostraca > Decapoda > Cambaridae > Procambarus > Procambarus clarkii. The sequence goes on along the minus strand of NC_091190.1, from coordinate 8,426,684 downwards.
CGTTCTGGCTATTAGGTACGACATATATATATATATATATATATATATATATATGTCGTACCTAATAGCCAGAACGCACTTCTCAGCCTACTATGCACAGCCCGATTTGCCTAATAAGCCAAGTTTTCCTGAATTAATATATTTTTCTAATTTTTTTCTAATGAAATGATAAAGCTACCCATTTCATTATGTATGAGGTGAATTTTTTTTATTGGAGTTAAAATTAACGTAGATATATGACCGAACCTAACCAACCCTACCTAACCTAACCTATTTCTATCGGTTAGGTTAGGTAGCAGAAAAAGTTAGGTTAGGTTAGGTTAGGTAGGTTAGGTCGTCGAAAAAACATTAATTCATGAAAACTTGACTTATTAGGCAAATCGGGCCATGCATAGTAGGCTGAGAAGTGCGTTCTGGCTATTAGGTACGACATATATATATATATATATATATATATATATATATATATATATATATATATATATATATATATATATATATATATGTATATATATATATATATATATATATATATATATATATATATATATATATATATATATATATGCAATTGACGATCACAAAACACTGATCATTTTATGCGGAAAATCCACAGAGAAATATGAAATGAGGTGAACGTTTCGGCTTTGTTAAAGCCTTTGTCAACACCAGACTGACTAAGGAGAAGGGAGAAGGGGGAGGATATATAGGCCGACACCTGACCAACCCATCCCTAGGGTTGGTCAGGTGTAATTAACCAAAATCAGGTATAGCTTAGCTTAAAATGGTCAAAGAGGATTAAGCGGTCAGAGAATAAGGATGAAAGATTAAAGAAAAGCCTCATGAACACACAATATATGAATATACAATTATAATGAGACATTGTAAGCCTCTCTATCAGAGTTGTTTCTTAAACTGTTGTGCAATATTATAACTTAAAAATGGATCAAGTTTGTACATTCCAGTACTAACATTAAGAAGATTTGGACACTGACTGATTAGAGCAGACTCAATCAAATTCCGTTCCACGAAATCCCCACAATTGGTAATGCTTTTTGCCCCATTCCAGTTAATATTGTGATAATATTGTTAATATTGGACGTTTTATAATCACGTCCCTAAGGCGAAACCAAAAATTATTAACTCATTGGTGGTACCTTATGCGAGTGGACTTGAAAAATTGTCTCTGATTTTTAAGAAACTTAATATAAATTTGGTGTTCACTAATAGTACGATCAAATTAAATTTAATAAAAAACTCCCCTGATACAGCAGGTTGTGTGTATTCAATTCCCTGCAATGATTGTGATTCTGTGTACCTTGGACAAACAGGAAAGTCCTTACAATTGCGGTTGTCACAACATGCTTATAGTATTAGAACTGCCCAAACGTCTAATGCATTGTATCTACATACGAGTTTATGCGATCACAATATTAACTGGAATGGGGCAAAAAGCATTACCAATTGTGGGGATTTCGTGGAACGGAATTTGATTGAGTCTGCTCTAATCAGTCAGTGTCCAAATCTTCTTAATGTTAGTACTGGAATGTACAAACTTGATCCATTTTTAAGTTATAATATTGCACAACAGTTTAAGAAACAACTCTGATAGAGAGGCTTACAATGTCTCATTATAATTGTATATTCATATATTGTGTGTTCATGAGGCTTTTCTTTAATCTTTCATCCTTATTCTCTGACCGCTTAATCCTCTTTGACCATTTTAAGCTAAGCTATACCTGATTTTGGTTAATTACACCTGACCAACCCTAGGGATGGGTTGGTCAGGTGTCGGCCTATATATCCTCCCCCTTCTCCCTTCTCCTTAGTCAGTCTGGTGTTGACAAAGGCTTTAACAAAGCCGAAACGTTCACCTCATTTCATTTTTTTCTCTGTGGATTTTCTACATATATATATATATATATATATATATATATATATATATATATATATATATATATATATATATATATATATATATATATATATATACATATATATATATATATATATATATATATATATATATATATATATATATATATGTCGTACCTAGTAGCCAGAACGCACTTTTTGGCCTACTATGCAAGGCCCGATTTGCCTAATAAGCCAAGTTTTCCTGAATTAATATATTTTATCTAATTTTTTTCTTATGAAATGATAAAGCTACGCATTTCATTCAGTATGAGGTCAATTTTTTTTTATTGGAGTTAAAATTAACGTAGATATATGACCGAACCTAACCAACCTTACCTAACCTAACCTAACCTATCTTTATAGGTTAGGTTACGTAGCCGAAAAAGTTAGGTTAGGTTAGGTTAGGTAGGTTAGGTAGACGAAAAACAATTAATTCATGAAAACTTGGCTTATTAGGCAAATCGGGCCTTGCATAGCAGGCCAAAAAGTGCGTTCTGGCTACTAGGTACGACATATATATATATATATATATATATATATATATATATATATATATATATATATATATATATATATATATATATATATATATATATATATATATATATATATATATATGTCGTACCTAATAGCCAGAACGCACTTCTCAGCCTACTATTCAAGGCCCGATTTGCCTAATAAGCCAAGTTTTCACGAATTAATGTTTTTTCGTCTACCTAACCTACCTAACCTAACCTAACCTAGCTTTTTTTGGCTACCTAACCTAACCTTACCTATAAATATAGGTTTGGTTAGGTTAGGTAGGGTTGGTTAGGTTCGGTCATATATCTACGTTAATTTTAACTCCAATAAAAAAAAATTGACCTCATACATAGAGAAAAGGGTTGCTTTATCATTTCATAAGAAAAAAATTATAGTAAATATATTAATTCAGGAAAACTTGGCTTATTAGGCAAATCGGGCCTTGAATAGTAGGCTGAGAAGTGAGTTCTGGCTACTAGGTACGACATATATATATATATATATATATATATATATATATATATATATATATATATATATATATATATATATATATATATATATATATATATATATATATATATATTAATGGAGCCCTGTTGCTTATGCATAGTTAAACGCCTAGAAAGAGATGTTGTTGTCTTGCCTATATACTGGGTTTTTTGGAGCTTACAGTCCCCAAGAGGGCATTTGAAGGCATAGACGACGTTAGTCTCTTTTAAAGCGTTCTGTTTTGTGTCTGGAGAGTTTCTCATGAGTAGGCTGGCCGTTTTTCTGGTTTTATAGTAAATCGTCAGTTGTATCCTCTGATTTTTGTCTGTAGGGATAACGTTTCTATTAACAATATCTTTCAGGACCCTTTCCTCCGTTTTATGAGCTGTGGAAAAGAAGTTCCTGTAAAATAGTCTAATAGGGGGTATAGGTGTTGTGTTAGTTGTCTCTTCAGAGGTTGCATGGCTTTTCACTTTCCTTCTTATGATGTCTTCGACGAAACCATTGGAGAAGCCGTTATTGGCTAGGACCTGCCTTACCCTACAGAGTTCTTCGTCGACTTGCTTCCATTCTGAGCTGTGACTGAGAGCACGGTCGACATATGCGTTAACAACACTCCTCTTGTACCTGTCTGGGCAGTCGCTGTTGGCATTTAGGCACATTCCTATGTTTGTTTCCTTAGTGTAGACTGCAGTGTAGAAACCTCCGCCCTTTTCCATGACTGTTACATCTAGAAAGGGCAGCTTCCCATCCTTTTCCATCTCGTAAGTGAAACGCAGCACGGAACTCTGCTCAAATGCCTCCTTCAGCTCCTGCAGATGTCTGACATCAGGTACCTGTGTAAAAATGTCGTCAACATACCTGCAGTATATGGCCGGTTTCAAGTTCATGTCGACTAAGACTTTTTGCTCGATGGTACCCATGTAGAAGTTTGCAAACAGGACACCTAGGGGAGAACCCATGGCGACCCCATCTACTTGCTTATACATGTGCCCATCCGGGCTCAAGAAGGGTGCCTCTTTAGTACAAGCTTGGAGTAGTTTCCTCAGAATATTTTCTGGTATGTCAAGAGGAGTACAGGCTGGATCACGATACACTCTGTCGGCGATCATTCCGATTGTCTCGTCCACAGGTACGTTGGTAAACAGCGATTCTACGTCCAACGAGGCTCTTATCCCTGTGGCCCGTGTGCCCCGCAGTAAGTCCACAAATTCCTTTGGAGACTTCAGGCTGAAGGCGCAAGGGACATAAGGAGTCAGCAGGCCGTTGAGTCGCTTCGCCAGTCTGTACGTGGGTGTGGGTATCTGGCTAATGATTGGCCGAAGTGGGTTTCCAGGCTTGTGCGTCTTGACATTTCCATACGCATATCCAGGTTTATATTCCCCAATGATCTTTGGCAGGTGGAGTCCGGATTACAAGCAGAACTTATTGCAGAAGGAGGAAAGAATCGAGGCAACTACAGAAGCACCATACTGTCCCCCGAGCTTAAAGCGGCAGCTAAAAGCCTTCGTGAGAACAAGGAGATAGTTGTCAGGAGAGGTGACATGTCGCCAATATATGTCATTCTTAAAAAAGACGAATATCTGGCGAAAATGAACATCATACTCTCTGACCAAACTAAGTTCCAAAGGGTAACGAAGGACACTACAGCCGAATTAAAAGCAAAGGTCAACAAACTGATCGAAACTGTGAACGCCAAGAAATCCGGACTCCACCTGCCAAAGATGAACCACCCCACCGCCGGCACTCGGTGGTTCATATAGCCTCGGCTATCACCTCATTATGTCCGGTCGTGATGGTCAAGTGGATTAAGGCGTCTTGTACATACCAGTTGCGTTGCTTCTGGGAGTATGGGTTCGAGTCACTTCTGGGGTGTGAGTTTTCAGTTGCATATTGTCCTGGGGACCATTCAGGCTTGTTCGCATATATATATATATATATATATATATATATATATATATATATATATATGTCGTACCTACTAGCCAGAACGCACTTCTCAGCCTACTATGCAAGGCCCAATTTGCCTAATAAGCCAAGTTTTCATGAATTAATGTACTTTCTCTATTTTTTATTCTTATGAAAAGAGAAAGCTACCCATTTCATTATGTATGAGGTCAATTATTTTTTATTGGAGTTAAAATTAATGTAGATATATGATCGAACCTAACCAACCCTACCTAACCTAACCTAACCTATCTTTATATGTTAAGTTAGGTTAGGTAGCCGAAAAAGGTAGTTTAGGTTAGGTTAGGTAGTCGAAAAATAAAAAAATCATGAAAACTTGGCTTATTAGGCAAATCGGGCCTTGCATAGTAGGTTGAGAAGTGCGTTCTGGCTAGTAGGAGTAGTGTAAAAGGAGACACATGAGGAATTGATTTTCAGAAACGGTTGGGCACTTCCATGCCGACTCGACCCTGGCGGGCGGATTCGACCAAAAACTTATTTTAGGTGGTTAGGTTAGGGCACAGTCAGCGCGCACCTGGCTGGCTGGCGGGGGTGGGGTGGTCCAGTCCCCCCAGGGGTACCCAGGGCCCACCACCCAGGGTGTACCTGAGGAACTGGTGCCCTATCCTAACCTGTTTTTTCACTTTTTGTCTCTTTGCTTTAAGATGAGTCTAGGGCCTCAAGAAGGGGGTCTCTACTTATGAGAGGTACCGAGGATGAATGTTCAATAGTTGGAAACTAAAAAATACACTGGTGAAAGGCATATAAACGTTTTTGGAGTATTTTAATGGCATGAGCAAAATTCACGATTTGGCCCGGGGGTGTTACGAGAGTACTACGGTATCAATTTTGGGGCCCTTACTTTTGAATGGATCAGAGGGTGAATGTTCAATAGATTCAAACCAAGAAACACAGTTGAAAGCGAATATAGAAGTTTTTGGAGTACTTGAATGACGCTATGACTGAATAGTATAGGCAGCCCTTGGGCATAGCTCCATTTTCTGTAATGGTCAGAGGTGAGCGGTGAAAACGGGGCGCGATTTTTTTGACCAATCAGGAGCCGAGTAGAAAAATTCTCTTTCTGTCTCGGGGTCATGGGCCAATCAGGTGAAATTTTCCTTATTTGTCGTGGTGATGTCACGTGACATGACGTCGGCAATAGGGACCATCTACCTGTGATTACCCCAGTGGGGGTCAAGCATACAAGGGGGGTCAAGATTCCTTACAAAGACCAAGTTGGATATATAGGTGTAGTAAGCCTTATCTTGAATTTGCATGATACTGTGGGGTACTTTGACATGAAGGGCGAGTCATAGAACAGGATCTGCATGTGAGATGGGTCATATTAGGGTTTTAAAGAAGTTAAGATAGCTTTAAAGAGTCCTGTGTGCTTGATAGCGGGTAAATGTTCAGTCAATAATTCTCGTGTTTTAAATCTGAATGAGGGGTCCTAGTTTGCGTTCTAGTCGTAAAATGAGTTTCTTAGTATATTTGCTATGGAAAATGAGCTTTCAGTACTCTATATAATTTGAAATGAGGTCAAGAAAGACATGTTTATGTGCGAGAAGAGTCAGGTTGGAAACTGTTTATTCCAGTCATTCCCCCTTGGCTTTGCTCCGTTTTCTGTAGCTAAAGTAAAGATTCCATTTTCTGTGGCATTCAGGTGATTACTGGTGAAAAAGGCATACTTGCGTTTGTATGGTTCTAACCTGTTTATAGATTTTTATAGATATATTTTTCGGGCCTCAAATTAGATTTTAATATGAAAAATAGCATCAAATGTATGTCTATCTTTTGTAATAAACGTTACAAGCATTAACAATACCTGTGATATTTCATAGAATACGAAAAGAAGAATAAATAGTGGGGCCTCAGCCATATTGTGTTGGGTTTGACACTCCAAACATTCAGTTGACACTCTTAAATATACTATAAAGGAAAGTAGTTGAGTGGTTTAAGCAATTTAATATGTACTACGAATCTGTTCATATTAAATTGCATTTTTTAACATCATAATAGTTTGCAGCTATTGTGGTGGGGGCCCAATAACTTCATATAAAAATGTCCTGGGGACCATTCAGGCTTGTTCGCATTTGTGTTCCTCACGTGTACCCCAAAGAATGAGGTGATTTGGTAAAATGCTATGCCCAAGATAACTATCCGAGTGCCGGCGGTGGGGTGGTTCATATAGCCTCGGCTATCACCTCATTATGTCCGGTCGTGATGGTCAAGTGGATTAAGGCGTCTTGTACATACCAGTTGCGTTGCTTCTGGGAGTATGGGTTCGAGTCACTTCTGGGGTGTGAGTTTTCAGTTGCATATGTCCTGGGGACCATTCAGGCTTGTTCGCATTTGTGTTCCTCACGTGTGCCCCAAAGAATGAGGTGATTTGGTAAAATGCTATGCCCAAGATAACTATCCGAGTGCCGGCGGTGGGGTGGTTCATATAGCCTCGGCTATCACCTCATTATGTCCGGTCGTGATGGTCAAGTGGATTAAGGCGTCTTGTACATACCAGTTGCGTTGCTTCTGGGAGTATGGGTTCGAGTCACTTCTGGGGTGTGAGTTTTCAGTTGCATATGTCCTGGGGACCATTTAGGCTTGTTCGCATTTGTGTTCCTCACGTGTGCCCCAAAGAATGAGGTGATTTGGTAAAATGCTATGCCCAAGATAACTATCCGAGTGCCGGCGGTGGGGTGGTTCATATAGCCTCGGCTATCACCTCATTATGTCCGGTCGTGATGGTCAAGTGGATTAAGGCGTCTTGTACATACCAGTTGCGTTGCTTCTGGGAGTATGGGTTCGAGTCACTTCTGGGGTGTGAGTTTTCAGTTGCATATGTCCTGGGGACCATTCAGGCTTGTTCGCATTTGTGTTCCTCACGTGTGCCCCAAAGAATGAGGTGATTTGGTAAAATGCTATGCCCAAGATAACTATCCGAGTGCCGGCGGTGGGGTGGTTCATATAGCCTCGGCTATCACCTCATTATGTCCGGTCGTGATGGTCAAGTGGATTAAGGCGTCTTGTACATACCAGTTGCGTTGCTTCTGGGAGTATGGGTTCGAGTCACTTCTGGGGTGTGAGTTTTCAGTTGCATATGTCCTGGGGACCATTCAGGCTTGTTCGCATTTGTGTTCCTTACGTGTGCCCCAAAGAATGAGGTGATTTGGTAAAATGCTATGCCCAAGATAACTATCCGAGTGCCGGCGGTGGGGTGGTTCATATAGCCTTGGCTATCACCTCATTATGTCCGGTCGTGATGGTCAAGTGGATTAAGGCGTCTTGTACATACCAGTTGCGTTGCTTCTGGGAGTATGGGTTCGAGTCACTTCTGGGGTGTGAGTTTTCAGTTGCATATGTCCTGGGGACCATTCAGGCTTGTTCGCATTTGTGTTCCTCACGTGTGCCCCAAAGAATGAGGTGATTTGGTAAAATGCTATGCCCAAGATAACTATCCGAGTGACGGCGGTGGGGTGGTTCATATAGCCTCGGCTATCACCTCATTATGTCCGGTCGTGATGGTCAAGTGGATTAAGGCGTCTTGTACATACCAGTTGCGTTGCTTCTGGGAGTATGGGTTCGAGTCACTTCTGGGGTGTGAGTTTTCAGTTGCATATGTCCTGGGGACCATTCAGGCTTGTTCGCATATATATATATATATATATATATATATATATATATATATATATATATATATATATATATATATATATATATATATATATATATATATTAGTATATTTTGGTAGCAGTCTTTCTTGTAAACATACATTATTAAATATGACCGAAAAAGTAAGATTAATAATTCTAACACGAATTTTCTCAGTGTTTCTTATGTTTCTTTTTACTGTCGATGGTAATTGAAAAATCAATTTTCTCCAAATTTCATTTTTATTTCTAGTCTGACGCGACACTTGAACGCGTTTCGTAATAACTTTTTACATTTTCAAAGACTTTAGTTTACACACATACAACTATAAGCTGCAAACACTAAACAGAGTTCTACTATGCTATAATTTAAACGGCTTTCATTTTATATACCTGCATTGGGGTGAGGTGATACCTTACAACAGTTTAGGATGAGGTAAAAACAAACTTTCAACACAAGACAGAACACGAAACAATGGGTATAATATTGGGTAAATTAATGAGAAGAATTAAAGTAACTGCAAAGGGCCTATTGGCCCATATTTCTTGATGCTTCTATTTTGGTGCGGAGTCTTGAAGTGGGTAGAATATAGTTGTGCATTAATTGGCTGTTGATTGCTGGTGTTGACTTCTTGATGTGTAGTGCCTCGCAGATATCAAGCCGCCTGCTATCGCTGTATCTATCGATGATTTCTGTGTTTTTTGTTAAGATTTCTCTGGTGATGGTTTGGTTGTGGGAAGAGATTATATGTTCCTTAATGGAGCCCTGTTGCTTATGCATCGTTAATCGCCAGGAAAGAGATGTTGTTGTTGTCTTGCCTAAATACTGAGTTCTTTGAGGCTTACAATCCCTAAGTAGGCCTTTGAAGGCATAGACGACATTGGGCTCTTTAAAAGCGTTCTGCTTTGTGTCTGGAGATTTTCTCATGAGTAGGTATTTTTTTTTTTGGTTTTATAGTAAATCGTCAATTGTATCTTCTGATTTTTGTCTGTAGGGATAACGTTTCTATTAACAATAACTTTCAGGACCCTTTCCTCCGTTTTATGAGCTGTGGAAAAGAAGTTCCTGTAAAATAGTCTAATAGGGGGTATAGGTGTTGTGTTAGTTGTCTCTTCAGAGGTTGCATGGCGTTTCACTTTCCTTCTTATGATGTCTTCAACGAAACCATTGGAGAAGCCGTTGTTGATTAGGACCTGCCTTACCCTACAGAGTTCTTCATCAACTTGCTTCCATCCTGAGCTGTTGCTGAGAGCACGGTCGACATAATCATTAACAACACTCCTCTTGTACCTGTCTGGGCAGTCACTGTTGGCATTGAGGCACATTCCTATGTTTTTTTCCTTAGTGTAGACTGCAGTGTGGAAACCTCCGCTCATTCCGTGACTGTTACATCTAGAAAGGGCAGCTTCCCATCCTTCTCCATCTCGTAAGTGAAACGCAACACAGAATTCCGCTCAAATGCCTCCTTTAGCTCCTGCAGATGTCTGACATCAGGTACCTGTGTAAAAATATCGTCAACATACCTGCAGTATATGACCGGTTTCAAGTTCATGTCGACTAAGACCTTTTGTTCGATGGTACCCATGTAGAAGTTCGCAAACAGGACACCTACGGGAGAACCCATGGCGACCCCATCTACTTGCTTATACATGTGCCCATCCAGGCTCAATAAGGGTGCCTCATTAGTACAAGCTTGGAGTAGTTTCCTCAGAATTTTTTATGGTATGTCTAGAGGAGTACAGGCCGGATCACGATACACTCTGTCCACTATCATCCCGATTGTTTCATCCACAGGCACGTTGGTAAACAGTGATTCTACGTCCAACGAGGCTCTTATCCCTGTGGCCCGTGTTTCCCGCAGTAAGTCAACAAATTCCTTTGAAGACTTCAGGCTGAAGGCGCAAGGGACATAAGGAGTCAGCAAGCTGTTGAGTCACTTTACCAGTCTGTACATGGGTGTGGGTATCTGGCTAATGATTGGCCGGTGGGTTTCCAGGCTTGTGTGTCTTGACATTTCCATACGCCTATCCAGGTTTGTATTCCCCAATAATCTTTAGCAGGTGGAGTCCGGATTTCTTGGCGTTCACAGTTTCGATCAATTTGTTGACCTTTGCTTTCAATTCGGCTGTAGTGTCCTTCGTTACCCTTTGGAATTTAGTTTGGTCAGAGAGTATGAGGTTCAATTTCGCCAGATATTCGCCTTTTTTAAGAATGACGTATATTGGCGACTTCTCACCTCTCTTGACGACTATCTCCTTGTTCTCACGAAGGCTCTTAGCTGCCGCTTTGAGCTCGTGGGACAGTATGGTGCTTCTGTAGTTACCTCGATTCTTTCCTCCTTCTGCAATAAGCCGAATTGAAAGCAAAGGTCAACAAATTGATTGAAACTGTGAATGCCAAGAAATCCGGACTCAACCTGCCAAAAATTATTGGAGAATACAAACCTGGATACGCGTATGGAAATGTCAAGACAAACAAGCCCGGAAACCCACTTCGGCCAATCATCAGCCAGATACCCACACCCACGTACAGACTGGCAAAGCGACTCAATGGCTTGCTGACTCCTTATGTCCCTAGCGCCTTCAGCCTGAAGTCTCCAAAGGAATTTGTTGACTTACTGCAGGGAACACGGGCCACAGGGATAAGAGCCTCGTTGGACGTAGAATCGCTGTTTACCAACGTGATCCGGCCTGCACTCCTCTTGACATACCAGAAAACATCCTAAGGAAACTACTCCAAGCTTGTACTAAAGAGGCACCCTTCTTGAGCCCGGATGGACTCATGTATAAGCAAGTAGATGGGGTCGCCTTGGGTTCTCCACTAGGTGTTCTGTTTGCGAACTTCTACATGGGTACCATCGAACAAAAGGTCTTAGTCGACATGAACTTGAAACCGGCCATATACTGCAAGTATGTGGACGACACTATAGTCTCGCACTCTGTAGTCTCACACACTGTAGTCTCGCACACAGTTGTGTCACACGCTGTAGTCTCACATACCATAGTCTCACATGCTGTAATCTCACAAACTATAGTCTCAAACTCTGTAGTCTCCCACACTTTAGTCTCACACACTGTAGTCTCAAACACTATAGATTCACACATTGTAGTCTCACACAATGTAGTCTCACACACTGTAGTCTCACACACTGTAGTCTCATACACTATTGTCTCACACACAATAGTCTCAAACACTGTAGTCTCACATACTGTAGTCTCAAACACTGTAGTCTCACACTGAAATGTCCCACTCTGTAGCCACACACACTATAGTCTCACACACAATAGTCTCGCACTGTAGTCTCACACTGTAGTCTCACACATAATAGTCTCGCACACTGTAATCTCACACACTATAGTCTCGCACACTATAGTCTCTCACACTATAGTCTCGCACACTGTAGTGTCACACACTATAGTCTCACACACTATAGTCTCGCACACTATAGTCTCAAACACCATAGTCTCACACACTGTATTCTCACACACTATAGTCTCTCACACTATAGTGTCACACACTGTAGTTTCACACTGTAATCTCACACACTGTAGTCTCACACACTATAGTCTTGCACACTATAGTCTCAAAAATTGTAATCTCATACAGTGTAGTCTCACACACTGTACTTTCACATATTATAGTCTCACACACAGTAGTCTTACACACAGTAGTCTCACACACTGTAGTCTCACACACTATAGTCTCGCACACTGTAGTCTCTCACATTGTTGTCCCTCACTATAGTCTCAAACAGTGTAGTCTCACACTTTATAGTCTCGAACACTATAGTCTCACACACTAAAGTCTCACACACTGTAGTCTCAAACACTGTGGTCTCACACACTATAGTCTCACGTACTATAGTCTCGCACACTGTAGTCTCGCATGCACATTGTAGACCCTCACTATAATATCACACAGTGTAGTCTCACACACTGCAGTCTCACACACTATAGTCTTAAATACTGTAGTCTAACACACACTGTACTCTCACACACTCTAGTCTCACACACTATAATCTCACACACTATAGTCTCGCACACTGTAGTCTAGAAGATTGTAGTCTCACACAATGTAGTCCCACACTGTAGTCTTACACACTGTAGTCTCACACACACTATAATCTCAAACACTGTAGTCTCACACACTGTAGTCTCACACACTATAATCTCCAACACTGTAGTCTCACACACTGTAGTTTCACACACTACAGTCTCACACACTGTAGTCTCAGACACTGTAGTCTCACACACTGTAGTCTCAGACACTGTAGTCTCACATACTGTAGTCTTACACATTATAGTCTGGCACACTATTGTCTCGCATTCTTTAGTCTCACACACTGTAGTCTCGCACACAGTTGTCTCAAACGCTGTAGTCTCAGATACTATAGTCTCACATGCTGTAATCTCACACATTGTAGTCTCACACACTGTAGTCTCACACACAATAGTCTCAAACTCTGTAGTCTCCCACACTTTAGTCTCACACACTGTAGTCTCAAATACTATAGTCTCGCACACTGTAGTCTCACATACTGTAGTCTCACACACTATAGTCTCAAATTCTGTAGTCTCAAATACTGTAGTCTCACACACTGTAGTCTCACACACTGTACTCTCACACACTGTTGTCTCGCATGCAATAGTCTCACACAGTATAGTCTCAAGTACTGTAGTCAATCACTGTAGTCTCGCACACTGTAGTCTCTCACACTATACTTTCACACACTATACTCTCACGCACTTTAGTCTCACATACTATAGTCTCACACACTGTTGTCTCAAACACTGTAGTCTCATACACTCTAGTCTCACACACTGCTGTCTCAAACACTGTAGTCTCAAACACTATTGTCTCACACACTATAGTCTCACACATTATAGTCTAACACACTCTAGTCTCAAACACTGTTGTCTCAAACACTATTGACTCACACACTGTACTCTCACACACTATAGTCTCACTCTCTATAGTCTCACACACTATAGTCTCACACACTGTAGTCTCATACACTGTAATTTCACACACTGTAGTCTCACACACTGTAGTCTCACACACTATAGGTTCAGACACTATAATCTCACACACTATAGTCTCACACACAATAGTCGCTCACAGTATAGTGTAAACACTGTAGTCTCACACACTGTAGTCTTAAACACTATAGTCTCACACATTGTAGTCTCACACACTGTGATCTCGAGCACTGTAATCTCACACACTTTAGTCTCACACACAATAGTTTCGGACAGTATGGTCTCACACACTATAGTCTCACACACTATATTCTCACACACTGTAATCTCACACACTGTAATCTCACACACTATAGTCTCACACACTATAGTCTCACACACTATTGTTTTGCATTCTTTAGTCTCGCACACAATATTCTCACACACAATATTTTCCCACACCGTACTCTCAAACACTGTAATCCCGCATACTATAGTTTCACACACTGTAGTCTCACACACTGTAGTCTCACACGCTATAGTCTCGCACAATGTAGTCTCGAACTCTGTAGTCTCACACAACAGTCTCCCACGCTGTAGTCTCACATACTATAGATTCACACACTGTAGTCTCTTACAATGTAGTCTTACAAAAAATAGCCTGTATAGTCTCACACACTATATTCTCACATACTGTAGACTCGCACATTGTAGTCTCACACACTATCGTCTCACAAACTATAGTTTCGCACACTGTAGTCTCTCACACTGAAGTCTCAAACACTATAGTCTCCCTCTTTGTAGTCTCACACTTTGTAGTCTCACACACTATAGTTTCGGACACTATAGTCTCACACACTATAATCTCACACTCTGTACTATCAAACACTGTAGTCTCACACACTGTAGTGTCACATACTATAGTTTCGGACACTTTAGTCTCACATACTAGTCTCACATACTGTAGTCTCACACACTGTAGTCTCACACACTATAGTCTCACACACTATAGTCTCGCACAATATAGTCTCTCACACTATAATGTCAAACACGATAGTCTTACACACTGTATTCTCGTACATTATTTTCTCGTACACTATAGTCTAACGCACTATAGTCTCAAATACTGTAGTCTCAATTACTGTAGTCTCAAATACTGTAGTCTCACACACTGTTGTCTAACACACACTTTAGTCTCACCCACTGTAGTCTCACACACAGTAGTCTCACACACTATAGTCTCGCACACTATTGTCGCGCACTCTGTAGTCTCGCACACAATATTCTCACACACAATATTTTCACAAACCCTAGTCTCACACACTGTAGCCTCACACACTGTAATATCGCACGCTATAGTCTCACACACTGTAATCTCATACACCCTATAGTCTCACACACTAGTCTCCCACACTGTAGTCTCACACCCTGTATTCTTACCTTCAATATTCTCGCACACTATTGTCTCGCTCTCTGTAGTTTCGCACACTAAAGACTCGCACACTCTAGTCTCACACACTGTAATCTCACATACTGTAAGCTAACACAATATAGTCTCACACAATGTACTCTAACACACACTTTGGTCTCACACACTGTAATCTCACACAATGTAATCTCACACACTATAGTATCACACACTGTTGTCTCACACACTATAGTCATCACACACTATAGTCACACAAACTGTAGTCTCACATACTGTAGTCACAAACACCATAGTCTCGCAGAAGATAGTCTCACACAATGTAGTCTCACACACTGTAGTCACATGCACTATAGTGTCGCACACTGTAGTCTCTCACATTGTTGACCCTCACAATAGTCTCAAACAGTGTAGTCTCACACATTATAGTCTAGCACACTATTGTCACGCACACCATTTTCTCGCACACTGTAGTCTCATACACAATAGTCTCGCACACTGAAGTCTCGCACGCACATTGTATACCTGACTATAGTATCACATAGTGTAGTCTCACACACTGTGGTCTCACACACTGTGGTCTCACACACTGCAGTCTCACACACTATAGTCTCAAATACTGTAGTCTAACACACACGGTATTCTCAAACACTGTTTTCTCTCACACAGTAGTCTCACACACTATAGCCTCACACACTGTTTTCTCGCACACTGTAGTC
The DNA here is from genome assembly GCF_040958095.1 of Procambarus clarkii. NCBI lineage: Eukaryota > Metazoa > Arthropoda > Malacostraca > Decapoda > Cambaridae > Procambarus > Procambarus clarkii. Next base: position 8,411,054 of record NC_091190.1, on the reverse strand, counting down.
TCACAAACTGTACTATCAAACACTGTAGTCTCACATACTGTAGTCTCAGACACTATAGTTACGGACACTATAGTCTCGCACACTATAGTCTCTCACACTATAGTGTCAAACACTATAGTCTCACACACACTGTAGTCTCGCACATTATTTTCTCGCACACTGTAGTCTAACGCCCTATAGTCTCTTACACTGTAGTCTCACACACTATAGTCTCAAATACTGTAGTCTCAAATGCTGTAGACTCAAATACTGTAGTCTCACACACTGTATTCTAACAAACACTTTAGTCTCACACACTGTAGTCTCACACACTATATTCTCGCACACTATTGTCTCGCACTCTGTAGTCTCGCACACAATATCCTCACACACAATATTTTCACAAACCCTAGTCTCACACACTGTAGTCTCACACACTGTAATCTCGCACGCTATAGTCTCACACACTGTAATCTCGCATGCTATAGTCTCACACACTGTAATCTCGCACACTATAGTCTCGAAATCTATAGTCTCACACACTAGTCTCCCACATTGTAGTCTCACACCCTGTATTCTTACACACAATATTCTCGCACACTATTGTCTCGCTCTCTGTAATCTCGCTAACTATAGTCTCGCACACTTTAGTCTCACACACTGTAATCTCACATACTGTAGTCTCACACACTATAGTCTCACACAATGTAGTCTAACACACACTTTAGTCTCAAACACTGTAGTCTCACACAATGTAATGTCACACACTATAGTCTCGCACACTATAGTCTCACACACTGTAGTCTCACACACTGTAGTCTCACACACTATAGTCATGACACACTATAGTCACACACACTATAGTCTCACACATTGTAGTCTCACACACTGTAGTCTCACACACTATAGTCTTACACTCTATAGTCTCACACACTGTAGTCTCACACACTGTAGTTTCACACACTGTAGTCTCACACACTATAGTCTCACACACTGTAGTCTCACACACTGTAGTCTCACACAATTTAGTCATGACACACTATAGTCACACACACTGTAGTCTCACATACTGTAGTATCACACACTATAGTCTCACACATTGTAGTCTCACACACTGTAGTCTCACACACGATAGTCTCACACTCTATAGTTTCACACACTGTAGTCTCACACACTGTAGTTTAACACACTGTAGTCTCACACACTATAGTCTCGCGCGCTATTGTCTCGAACAGTATAGTCTCACACACACTATTGTCTCGCCCACTACAGTCTCATTAACTGTAATCTCACACAATAAATTGTTACACACAATAATCTCGCACATTGTAGACCCCTCACCAGAATCTCTCACACTGTAGTCACACACACTCTAGTTTCACAGGGTATAGTCTCACACACTGTAGTCTCACACACTATAGTCTCAAACACTATAGTCTCAAACACTGTAGTCTCAAATACTGTAGTCTCACACGCTGTACTCTTAACACACACTGTAGTTTCACACACTGAATTCTCACACACTGTAGTCTTACACACTATAGTCTCACACACTATTGTCTCGCACTCTGTGGTCTCGCACACTATATTCTCATACACAATTTTCTCACTCACCTCAGTCTCACACACTGTAGTCTCACACACTATAGTCTCGCACACTATAGTCTCGAACTCTGTAGTCTCACATACTATAATCTCACACACTGTAGTCTCACATACTGTTGTCTCAAACACTATAGTCTCACATACTGTTGTCTCACACACTGTAGTCTCACACCCTTTATTCTTACACACAATAATCTCGCACACTATTGTCTCGCACTCTGTATTCTCGCACACTCTAGTCTCGAACACTGTAGTGTCACACTCTATAATCTCACACACTATAGTCTCACACACCATAGTTTTGCACTCTGCAGGCTCACACACTATAGTCTCGCACACTGTAGTTTCGAACATTGTAGTCTCACACAATGTAGTATCACAAACTAGTCTCACACACTGTAGTCTCACACACTATAATCTCACACACTGTAGTCTCACATATTGTTGTCTCAAACACTATAGTCTCACATACTGTTGTCTCACACTGTAGTCTCTCACACTACAATCTCACGCACTATAGTCTACCACACTATAGCCTCAAACACTGTACTCTTACACACTAGAGTCTCACACACTGTAGTCTCACACACTATAGTCTCAAACACTATTGTTTCACACAATATAGTCTTACACACTATAGTGTCACACACTGTAGTCTCAAACACAGTAGTTTCAAACACTGTAGTCTCACACACTGTAGTCGCACACACTACAGTCTCACACACTAGAGTCTCACACACTATAGTCTCACACATTATAGTCTCGCACATTGTAGTCAAACTCACTATAGTATCACACACTGTAATCTCACACACGTTGTACTCTCACACAATATAGTCTCACGCACTGCAGTTTCAAACACTGTACTCTCAAACACTATAGTCTCACACACTATAGTATCTCACTCTGTTGTCTCAAACACTATAGTCTCACACACTATAGTACTTCACTCTGTTGTCTCAAACACTGTAATCTCACACACTGTAGTCTCACACACTGTAGTCTCACACACTGTACTCTCACACACTATAGTCTCACACACTATAGTCTTACACACTATAGTCTCAAAAACTGTGCTCTCACACACTGTAGTCTCACACACTTTTGTCTCAAAGATTGTAGTCTCACACACTGTAGTCTCATACACTATAGTCTCGCACATTATAGTCTCACACACTGTAGTCTCATACACTGTAGTTTTACACACTGTAGTCTCACACACTATAGTCTCACACACTGTAGTCTCACACACTGTAGTCTCACACACTGTAGTCTCACACACTGTAGTCTCACACACTGTAGTCTCACACACTGTAGTCTCACACATTGTAGTCTCACACACGGTACTCTCACAAACTATAGTCTGTCACACTATAGTCTCACACAATATAATCTCAAAAAACTGTACTCACACACACTGTAGTCTCACACACTATAGTCTCACACACAGTAGTCTCACACACTGTAGCCGCACACACTCCAGTCTCACACACTATAGTATCACACACTGTAGTCTCACACACTTTTGTCTCAAAGATTGTAATCTCGTACAATATAGTCTCGAACACTATAGTTTCAAACTCTGTAGTCTCCCACACTTTAGTCTCACACACTATAGTCTCAAACACTGCAGTCTTACACACTATAGTCTCACATACTGTAGTCTCACACAATGTAGTCTCACACACTATAGTATCACACATTATATTCTCGCACACTACAGTCTCTCACACTATAATGTCAAACACTGTAGTCTCACACACTGTAGTCTCAAACAATACAGTCTCACACACTGTAGTCTCACACACTATAGGTTCGGACACTATAGTCTCACACACACCTGAGTCTCAAACACTACAGTCTCACATTCTGTAGTCTCACACACTTTAGTCTCACAAACTGTAGTCTCAAACACTGCAGTCTTACACACTATAGTCTCACATACTGTAGTCTCACACAATATAGTCTCACACACTATAGTATCACACTTTATATTCTCGCACACTACAGTCTCTCACACTATAATGTCAAACACTGTAGTCTCGCACACTGTAGTCTTAAACACTATAGTCTCACACATTGTAGTCTCACACACTGTACTCTCGAACACTGTAGTCTTACACACTGTAGTCTCACACACTGTAGTCTCACAAACTATAGTTTCAGACACTATGGTCTCACACACTATAGTCTCACACTGTAATCTCACACACAAAAGTCTCACACACACTATAGTCTCAAACACTGTATTCTCACTCACTATAGTCTTGCACACTATAGTCTCGCACACTATAGTCTCACACACTTTAGTCTCACCCACTATAGTCTCGCACACTGTAGTCTTGCACATTGTAGACCCTCACTATAGTCTCACACACAGTAGTCTCACACACTGTAGTCTCAAATACTATAGTGTCACACACTGTAGTCTCACACAATGTAGTCTCATGCACAATAGACTCACACACTGTAGTTTCACACACTATAGTCTCACACACTATAGTCTCAAATACTATAGTCTTAAATACTGTAGTCTCAAATGCTGTAGTCTCACACACTGTAGTCTCAAATGCTGTAGTCTCACACACTGTAGTCTAACACACTCTTTAGTCTCACACACTGTAGTCTCTCACACTGTAATCTCACACACTATAGTCTCACACACTGTAATCTCACACACTGTAGTCTCACACACTGTAATCTCACACACTATTGCTACGCATTCTGTAGTCTCACACACAATATTCTCACACAATATTTATTCACACCCTAGTCTCACACTGTAATCTCGCACACGATAGTCTCACACACTATAGTCTCGCACACTATAGTCTCGAACTCTGTAGTCTCACACACTAGTCTCCCAGACTGTAGTCTCACACCCTGTATTCGCACACGCAATAATCTCGCACACTATTGTCTAACACTCTGTATTCTCCCAAACTATAGTCTTGCACACTATAGATTCACACACTGCAGTCTCTTGCAATGTAATCTTACAAAAAATAGTCTGTATAGTCTCACACACTATAGTCTTACACACTCTAGTCTCAAACACTACAGTCATGCAGACTATATATAATCCTGCACATTGAAATCTCACACAATGTAATCTCAAATACTATAGTCTCTCACACTGTAGACTCACACACTATTGTCTCACACACTATAGTCTCACTCATTATAGTCTCACACACTATAGTCTCACACACTATAGTCTCACACACTGTTGTCTCACATACAGTAGTCTCACACACTGTAGTCTCACATACTGTTGTCTCACACACTGTAGTCTCTCACACTACAGTCTCACACACTATAGTTTCGCACACTATTGTCTCGCACACTGTGGTCTCGCACTTTATATTCTCACACACAATAATCTCACTCAACTTAGTCTCACACACTGTAGTCTCACACATTATAGCCTCGCACACTATAGTCTCACACATTGTAGTCTCACACACTATAGTCTCGCGCACAATAGTCTCGAACTCTGTAGTCTCACACACTATAGTCTCCCACACTCTAGTCTCACACCCTTTATTCTCAAACACAATAATCTTGCACACTATTGTCTCACACTCTGTATTCTCGCACACTCTAGTCTCACACACTATAGTCTCACACACTGTAGTCTCACATACAGTTGTCTCGCACACTATAGTCTCGCACACTACAGTCTCAAACACTAGTCTCAAAAACTGTAGTCTCACATACTGTTGTCTCACACACTGTAGTCTCTCTCACTACAGTCTCACTCACTATAATCTCACCAACTATAGTCTCAAACACTGTAGTTTCACACACTATAGCCTCAAACACTATAGTCCCACACACTATAGTGTCACATACTGTTGTCTCAAACACTGTAGCCTCACACACTATAGTCTAACACACACACTGTATTCTCACACAACATAGTCTCACACACTGTAGTTTCACACATTGTAGTTTCACACACTATAGTCTCACACACTATAGTCTCACACTCTGTTGACTCAAACACTGTTGTCTCACTCACTGTAGTCTAACACACTATAGTCTCACATACTGTACTTTCACACACTAGAGTCACACACTGTACTCTATCACACTAGAGTCTCACACACTATAATCTCAAAAACTGTACTTTCACACACTGTAGCCACACACACTACAGTCTCTCACACTATAGTCTCACAAACTTTAGTCTCACAGACTTTTGTCTCACAGATTGTAGTCTCACACACTATAGTCTCGAACACTATAGTCACAAACTGTGTAGTCTCACACACTGCAGTCTCATAACTATAGTCTCACACTTTGTCTCTAACACTGTTGTCTCAAACACTGTAGTCTTAAACACTATAGTCTCACTCACTATAGTCTCGAACACTATAGTTTTATATTCTGTAGTCTAACACTCTGTAGTCTCACACAGTGTAGTCCTACACACTGTTGTCTCAAACAGTGTAGTGTCACACACAATCGTCTCACACTATAATTTCAAAAACTCTACTCTCAAACACTGTAGTCTCACACTATATAGTCTTACACACTACAGTCTCACACTCTGTAGTCTCACGCACTGTTGTCTCATACACTGTAGTCTCAAACACTGTAGTCTCACGCACTGTTGGATCAAACACTGTAGTCTCACACACCGTAGTTTCGCTCACTGTAGTCTCACACACTGGAGTCTCACACATTATTGTCTCAAAAACTGAACTCTTACACTATAAACTCACACTATAGTCTCACACGCTGTATTCTCACACAATATAGTCTTACACACTAAAGTCTCACACACTATAGTCTCACACACTGTAGTCTCACTCACTGTAGTGTCACACACTGGAGTCTCACACTCTGTTGTCTCAAACACTGTAGTCTCACATACTGTAGTCTAACACACTATAGTCTCACACACTATTGTCTCACACACACTGTACTCTCACACCATACAGTCTCACACACTATAGCCACACACTGTAGTCTCACTCACTGTAGTCTCAAACACTGGAGTCTCACACTCTGTTGACTCAAACACTGTAGTCTCACACATTGTAGTTTCACACACTATAGTCTCACACACTATAGTCTCATACTCTGTTGTCTCAAACACTGTACTCTCACACACTCTAGTCTCGAACACTATAGTCTTAATCTCTGTAATCTCACACACTGTAGTCTCATAACTATAGTTTAACACACTATTGTCTCGCACACTATAGTCTCACACATTGTAGTCTCACACACTGTTGTATCGCACACAATACTCTCAAGCACTGTAGTCTCAATCACTGTAGTCTCCCACACTATAGTCTCGCACACTGTCGTCTCACACAATATAGACTCACACACTATAGTCTCACACACTATAGTCTCACGCACTAGAGTCTTAAACACTATAGTCTCACACACTGAAGTCTCACACTCTGTAATCTTACACTATAGTCTCACACACTAGTCTCACACTGTACTCTCACACACTAGAGTCTCACACACTGTGCTCTTTCACACTAGAGTCTCACACACTGTAGTCTCACACACTATTGTCTCACACACTATAGTCTAACTCTATAGTCTCGAACACTATAGTCTCGCACACTGTAGTCTCACACACTATAGTATTACACACTGTAGTCTCACACACTATACTCTCACACACTGTAGTCTCAAACACTGTAGTCTCACACACTGTAGTCCCACTCACTATAATCTCGCAAACTATAGTCTCACACACTGTAGTCTCACACCCAATAGTCTCAAAAACTGCACTCTCACACACTGTAGTCTCACACACTACAGTCTCACACACTAGAGTCTCACACACTATAGTCTCATACAGTATAGTCTCGCACACTATAGTCTCGCACATTGTAGTCTCACACACTATAGTATCACACACTGTAGTCTCACACACACTGTACTCTCACACAATATAATCTCACACACTGCTGTTTCACACACTGTACTCTCAAACAATATGGTCTCACACACTGTAGTATCTCACTCTGTTGTCTCAAACACTGTAATCTCACACACTGTAGTCTCCCTCACTATAGTCTCACACACTATTGTCTCACACACACTGTACTCTCACACAATATAGTTTCACACACTACACTTTCACACACTGTACTCTCAAACACTATAGTCTCTCACATTATAGTATCACACTCTGTTGTCTCAAACACTGTAGTATCACATACTGTAGTCTCACACATTGTAGTCTCACACACTGCACTCTCATACACTATAGTCTCACACACTATAGTCTCTCACACTGTAGTCTCAAAAACTGTACTCTCACACACTGTAGTCGCACACACTACAGTATCACACACTATAGTCTCACACACTGTAGTCTCACACACTTTTCTCTCAAATATTGTAGTCTCACACACTATAGTCTCGAACACTATAGTCTTAATCTCTGTAATCTCCCACACTGTAGTCTCATAACTATAGTTTAACACACTATTGTCTCGCACACTATAGTCTCGAACACTATAGTTTAAACTCTGTAGTCTAACACTTTGTAGTCTCACACACTATAGTCTCACACATTGTAGTCCCACACACTGTTGTCTCAAACACTGTAGTCTCACACACAATAGTCTCATACACTATAGTTTCAAAAACTGTACTCTCACACAATGTAGTCTCAAACACTATAGTCTCACACACACTGTACTCTCACGCAATATGGTTTCACACACTGTAGTCTCACACACTGTAGTTTCACACACTGTACTCTCAAACACTGTAGTCTCACATACTATAGTCTCATACTCTGTTGTCTCAAACACTGTAGTCTCACACACTGTAGTCTCACTCACTATAGTCTCAAACACTATTGTCTCACACCATATAATCTCATACACTGTAGTCTCACACGCTGTAGTCTCCCACACTACAGTCTCACACACTATTGTCTCACACACACTGTACTCACAGACCATATAGTCTCACACACTGTTGTCTCAAACACTGTAGTCTCACACACTGTAGTCGCAGACACTGTAGTCTCACACACTACAGTTTCACACACTATAGTATCACACACTTTAGTCTCACACATTTTTGTCTCAAAGATTGTAGTCTCACACACTATAATCTCGAACACTATAGTCTCAAACTCTGTAGTCTTCCACACTTTAGTCTCACACACTATAGTCTCGCACACTATAGTCTCGAACACTATTGTCTTAAACTCTGTAGTCTAACACGCTGTAGTCTAACACGCTGTAGTCTCACACACTATAATCTCACCCATTGTAGTCCCACACACTGTTGTCTCAAACAATATAGTCTCGCACACAATAGTCTCATACACTATAGTTTCAAAAACTGTACTCTCACACAATGTAGTCTCACACACACTGTACTCTCACACAATATGGTTTCACACCCTGTAGTCTCACACACTGAAGTTTCACACACTGTAGTCTCCAACACTATAGTCTCATACTTTGTTGTCTCAAACACTGTAGTCTCACACATTGTAGTCGCACACGCTATAGTCTCACACACTGTAGTCTCACATACTGTAGTCTCACACACTGTAGTCTCACACCCGGTACTCTCACGCACTATAGTCTCACACACTATAGTCTCACACACTATAATCTCAAAAACTGTACTCTCACAGACTGTAGTCTCACACACTATAGTCTCACACACAGTAGTCTCACACACTGTAGTTGCATACACTATAGTGTCACACTGTAGTCTCACACACTTTTGTCTAAAAGATTGTAGTCTCACACACTATAGTCTCGAACACTATAGTCTCAAACTCTGTAGTCTCTCACACTTTATTCTCAGACACAATAGTCTCAAACACTGTAGTCTTACACACTATCGTCTCACATATTGTAGTCTCAAACAATGTAGTCTCACACACTATAGTCTCACACATTTTATTATCGCACACTACAGTCTCTCACACTATAGTGTCTAACACTGTAGTCTCACACACTATAGTCTCAAACACTATAGGTTCGGTCACTATAGTCTCACACACTAGAGTCTCAAACACTTCAGTCTCACATACTGTAGTCTCACATATTGTAGTCTCACACACTGTAGTCTCACACACTGTAGTCTCACACACTATAGTTTCAGACACTATGGTCTCACACACTATAGTCTGAGACACTGTAATCTCACATACTCTAGTCTCACACACTTTAGTCTCGCACACTATAGTCTCGCACACTATAGTCTCACACACTGTTATCTCACACACTATAGTCTCGAACACTATTGTCTCGCACACTATTGTCTCGCACACTATTTTCTCCCATACTTTAGTCTCACGCACTATAGTCTCGCACTCTGTAGTCTCGCACATTGTAGACCCTCACTATTGTCTCATACACTGTAGTCTCACACACTGAAAGAAAGACCTGGGGGTTGATATCACACCGAACCTGTCCCCAGAGGCCCACATCAAAAGAATATCATCAGCGGCATATGCTAGACTGGATAACATAAGAACTGTCTAGAAACTTGTGTAAGGAATCTTTCAGAACCCTGTATACCACTTATGTAAGACCAGTCCTGGAGTATGCAGCTCCAGGCTAGAGTCCATACCTAGTTAAACACAAGACAAAGTTAGAGAAGATTCAGCGGTATGCCACCAGGCTCGTCTCGTCCTCGTCCACTGAGAGGATTGAGCTACGAGGAAAGGCTAATGGAGTTGAACTTCACATCCCAGGAAAACAGAAGAGTAAGGGGAGACATGATAACCACCTACAAAATTCTCAGGGGAATTGACAGGGTGGACAAAGACAAACTCTTCAGCACGGGTGGGACACGAACAAAGGGACACAGGTGGAAACTTAGTACCCAGATGAGCCACAGAGACGTTAGAAAGAATTTTTTCAGTGTCAGAGTAGTTAATAAATGGAATGCACTAGAAAGTGATGTGGTGGAGGGTGACACCATACACAGTTTCAAAGGTAGATATGATAGAGCCCAGTAGGCTCAGGAATCTGTACACCAGTTGACTGACAGTTGAGAGGCGGGATCATAGAGCCAAAGCTCAACCCCCGCAAGCACAATTAGGTGAGTACAAATTAGGTGAGTACACTGTAGTCTCAAATACTATAGTCTCACACATTGTAGTCTCACACAATGTAGTCTCACACACTATTGTCTCACACACTGTAGTTTTACACACTACAGTCTCACACACTTTAGTCTCAAATACTATAGTCTCAAATACTGTAGTCTTACACACTGTAGTCTAACACACACTTTAGTCTCACACACTGTAGTCTCACACACTGTAATCTCACACAATATTGTCTCATCATAGTCTCACACACTATTGTTACGCATTCTATAGTCTCGCACACAATATTCTCGAACACAATATTTTCTCACACCCTAGTCTCACACTGTAATCTCGCAAACTATAGTCTCACACATTGTAGTCTCACACACTATAGTCTCGCACACAATAATCTCGAACTCTGTAGTCTCACACACTAGTCTCCCGCACTGTAGTCTCACACCCTGTATTCTCACATGCAATAATCTCGTACACTATTGTCTAACACTCTGTATTCTCCCACACTATAGTCTTGCACACTATAGATTCACACACTGTAGTCTCACACACTATAGTCTCACGCACTATAGTCTCACACACTGTACTCTCACACACAGTAGTCTCACACACTATAGGTTCGGACACTATAGTCTCACACACTATAGTCTCACACACAACAGTCTCACATACTGTAGTCTCACACACTGTAGTCTCACACACTATAGTCTCACACACTATAGTCTCGCACACAGAAGTCTCACACACTATAGTGTAAACACTGTAGTCTCACACACTGTAGTCTTAAACACTATAGTCTCACATACTGTAGTCTCACACACTGTGCTCTGGAACACTGTAATCTCACACACCTTAGTCTCACACACTGTAGTTTCACACACTGTAGTCTCACACATTATAGTCTCGCACACTATAGTCTCATACATTATTGTCTCGCTCACTATAGTCTCACCCACTGTAATCTCACACACTATAGTGTTACACACTATAGTCTCGCACACTATTGTCTCGCACACTATTTTCTCGCACACTATAGTCTGGCACATTGTGGACCCTAACTATAGTCTCTCACACTGTAGTCTCATACACTCTAGTCTCACACACTGTACTCTCACACACTGTAGTCTCACACACTGTACTCTCACACACTGTAGTCTCACACACTATAGTCTCAAATACTGTAGTCTCATATACTGTAGTCTCACACACTGAAGGTTCGCACACTATAGTCTCAAATACTGTAGTTTCAAATACTGTAGTCTCACACACTGTAGTCTAACACACACTGTAGTTTCACACACAGAAGTCTCACACACTGTAGTCTCACACACTATAATCTCACACACTATAGTCTCACACACTATAGTCTCGCACACTGTTGTCTCGAACATTGTAGTCTCACACAATGTAGTCTCACACACTGTAGTTTCATACACTGTAGTCTGAAACACTGTAGTCTCACATAATGTAGTCTCACAAACTGTATTCTCACACACTATAATCTCACACACTGTAGTCTCACACACTGTTGTCTCAAACACTGTAGTCTCACACACTGTACTCTCACACACTAGAGTCTCACACACTGTAGTCTCACACTTTATAGTCTCACTCACTATAGTCTCACACACTAGAGTCTCACACACTGTAGTCCCACACACTATATTCTCACTTACTATAGTCTCGAACAATATAGTCTCATACACTATTGTCTCGCTCACTATAGTCTCACCCTCTGTAATCTCACACACTATAGTGTTACACACTATAGTCTCGCACACTATTGTCTCGCACACTATTTTCTCGCACACTATAGTCTCTCACACTGTAGCTCATACACTCTAGTCTCACACAGTATAGTCTCACACACTGTACTCTCACACACTGTACTCTCACACACTGTAGCCTCACACACTGTAGTCTCACACACTATAGTCTCAAATACTGTAGTCTCAAATACTGTAGTCTCACACACAAGTTTCACATACTATAGTCTCAAATACTGTAGTTTCAAATACTGTAGTCTCACACACTGAAGTCTAACACACACTGTAGTTTCACACACAGAAGTCTCACACACTGTAGTCTTACACACAATAACCTTGCACACTATAGTCTCACGCATTGTAGTCTCACACACTATAGTCTCGCACACAATAGTCTCGATCTCTGTAGTGTCACACACTATAGTCTCCCACACTGTAATCTCACACCCTTTATTCTCACACACAATAATCTTGCACACTATTGTCTCGCACTTTGTATTTTCGCACACTTTAGTCTCACACATTATAATCTCACACACTATAGTCTCACACACTATAATCTCACACACTGTAGTCTCACACACTGTTGTCTCAAACACTGTAGTCTCACACAGTGTAGTCGCACACACACTATAGTCTCCAGTACTGTAGTCTCACACTCTATAGTCTCACTCACTAAGATCTCAGTTATATAGACCACTGCTAATGTTCAAATTACTTTCTTTTGTGATTTTGAACACTAGCAGTGGTCTATATAACTTAGATCCATTTTTAATAGATCAATTAAAGGGCGATTTAAGTAAGATCATTAGAACACATTTGTCTCACTAATTCATTGTATATATTTACTATTTTATGCTATAATTATCTATGTGTTGACCTGTGTGTGGTTGCTGCATCAGATGGGCCAATGGGCTGCATCAGATGGGCCAATAGGTCGTCTGCAGTGTCCACGTATTGCACCTCACCTCACTCCACCATTCTCTCCTGCCTATTTATGTCCAGTATTCGATATGTAAAATTACTCCTTCTGAAGATGTATTAATATACGAAAGTACTTAAGGAAATTCCTGTTTCATTTTTCCTCCGTGGTCTGACATTGTCACATTTTTAATCACGTGTTTATTTTCGTGATATACACACACACACACACATATATATATACATATATATATATATATATATATATATATATATATATATATATATATATATATATATATACAACTTTAGAACACTTTCCCACCAGGAGACTCGAACCCTAGCCAGCACAGAAGCCTTCCAGCAACTGGCATAACAGGTATGCCTTAACCCTCTCCACCACCTGCTCAGACCCTTAAAAGAGATGGTAATTTCGGAGTATTTAAATACACCAAAGATCACCACCTCCCAAGAGCACTAGAGCAAGTGAGGGGTCATTTAGACGTTAATTTCATCAAATCCCTGTTAATATGGGAAGACACAGTGTCTATGCTTAAGGCACAACTCTCCTAAACACGAGAGTGAAGTATACAACTTTAGAACTTATATATACTTTAGAAGTATACAACTTTCCTGGTGGGAAAGTGTTCTAAAGTTGTATACTTCACTCTCGTGTTTAGGAGAGTTGTGCCATATATATATATATATATATATATATATATATATATATATATATATATATATATATATATCTGAAAACTCACACCCCAGAAGTGACTCGAACCCATACTCCCAGAAGCAACTTGTGTTCCTCACGTGTTGCCCCAAAGAATGAGGTGATTTGGTAAAATGCTATGCCCAAGATAACTATCCGAGTGCCGGCGGTGGGGTGGTTCAAATAGCCTCGGCTATCACCTCATTTTGTCCGGTCGTGATGGTCAAGTGGATTAAGGCGTCTTGTACATACCAGATGCGTTGCTTCTGGGAGTATGGGTTCGAGTCACTTCTGGGGTGTGAGTTTTCAGTTGCATATGTCCTGGGGACCATTCAGGCTTGTTCGCATATATATATATATATATATGTGTGTATACACATATACACATATGTGTATACAGTAGCCAGAACATCATACTCGGCCTACTATGCAAGGCCAAATTTGCCTAATAAGCAAAGTTTTCCTGAATTTATATATTTTTGTATAAAAGCAGGATTGTTTCATCATGGGGATGAAACAATCGGGATGATAGCGGACAGAGTGTATCGCGATTCGGCCTGTCCTCCTCTTGACATAATTACACTGATTATAAAAATGACACTGATTATAAAATATAAATATTGAATTTTGTCACATGATACTTGAGAATGAACCATGGAGGTTCGAAATGTTTTGCAAATTGTATAAATAAGTGTAATACATTCTATAGTAATGAACCATGGAGGTTCGAAACGTTTTGCAAATTGTATAAATAAGTGTAATACATTCTATAGTAATGGATGTATTGAATGAAGCGGATCTAATTATCAACCATATTAGGCCGGTCTCGTGGACCATCTTAGACCGAAAACAGAAATTAGACAGAAAACATTCTAAAGAAACTACTCCAAGCTTGTACTAAAGATGCACCCTTCTTGAGCCCGGATGGGCACATGTATAAGCAAGTAGATGGGGTCGATATGGGTTCTCCCCTAGGTGTCCTGTTTGCGAACTTCTACATGGGTACCATCGAACAGAAGGTCTTAGTCGACATGAACTTGAAACCGGCCATATACTGCAGGTATGTTGACGACATTTTTACACAGGTACCTGATTTCAGACATCTGCAGGAGCTGAAAGAGGCATTTGAGCGGAATTCTGTGTAGCGTTTCACTTACGAGATGGAGAAAGATGGGAAGCTGCCCTTTCTAGATGTAACAGTCATGTATAGGAGCGCAGGGTTTCCACACTGCAATCTACACTAAGGAAACAAACATAGGAATGTGCCTCAATGCCAATAGTGACTGCCCAGACAGGTACAAGAGGAGTGTTGTTAACTCTTATGTCGACCGTGCTCTCAGCCACAGCTCGTTAATGAGATTTTTCTCTCCGCAACACCTCTCCCTCCTAATTTACCCAGACATCACACTAATTGTGCGCAATTTAAATGTACGTCAAGAGGAGGAGGAGGATCTGCTTGACTCTATAAATAATGACGGGTTTCCCATACGAGGCGAGGGGCCAACATTGACTCAAGAGGAGATTAATATGCTTATTCATTTCTGGACTGATGAATTAATGGAGAAGATATCCCTTTACTTAGAAAAGAAAGAGGGGTCCAATGTCTTGGTTGAGCATCTCACATGTTTTTATATTTACTGCGCGCAGATTGAACATCCAATAAGATTAGGTTTGCATATTGAGTATCCTAGAAGCCTGCGGGGGAAGAGACTAGTTTTCAGTCCAGAGGATGAGGCTAATATCTGCCTTATGCAGTGTGTTGCAGCATTTAAATATTAAGCCCACGGCATGCATCTGGATATTATTCACGCTATATCTGTGAATGCTAGCTGGTGTTTCAGGCACATTAATTGGCCCGCCGATGTTAATTATGCAGTAACATTTGAGGACATCGACAAGGTGGAGAAAATTAATAGGGTTAGTATATTAATTTATTCGCTAGAAAGGGATGAGAATGCAAGTCGTCAACGACACTATATCACACTAGCTAGGAAAGGAGAAGGGGGACATAAAGATGTAATACCATTGCTGATGTTGGAATCTCAACACTTAGTATGAATAAATGATTTTAACCGTTATGTACGCAATATTATTAACTCACATTCCAAAAAGTTCCTATATCACCATAGCTTTTGTCATTGTTGTTTGTTAGTGCTCCCAGCAGATCGTATGCAGTCTCACGAAGATACCTGTAAGGTGCATCAGACTTTCAAATTTTATCCAGCAGAGAGGCAGATTACTTTCCGTAACTATGGGCGGGGATATGGTCCTAGCCACTTGTGCCTTTATAACTTCGAGTGCATGTTAGACCACTCAAACAGAATCAAGAGGGGGCTTGTATCCTATGGACTTCACATGTCTCAGCAACAGCAAGCTATATTTGAGACAAAAGCTGACTGTGTACTCTGTGATGAACCGTTTAATGGGGATGATGTAATCAAAGTCAGACATTACGACCACACAATAAGATTTCACAATTATAAAGCTGCTTAATGTGATAGATGTAACTTGCAGTGTGTAAATTCATACAAGTTCCTCACAACGCTTCCTATGACTTAGGAGTAATTCTAAACGAGATGAAAGATAGACCGAGGATGGAAATAGATATATTAGCTAGGGATGGATTTAAGTTTATGAAAGTTGATGTGAACAACTTAAGATTTTTGGACCGTTTATCTCAATGGTTCACTAGGAAGAATAGCGAAAGACCATATTGATAGTGGAAAATCTACTACTTTCACTTTGACTAAGTTAAAGGGTGTAAATAAAGCTGCTATCCCCAAACTGATGAAGGGTAAACAATCATTCTGCTATGATTACTTTTCATCTATGAGTGTACTAGACGAACCTCACCTTCCTTCACGTGATAAATTTTACAACACACTGAAAGACGAGGCACTATCAGGAAAAGATTATAAACAAGCGTTAGAAATTTTTGATCTAGCTAAATGTCGCAACATAGGGAAGTATCTGCTCCTTTACCTCAAAGTGGACACAGGTTTGCTAGCTGATGTGTTCACAGTCTGGCGAGATACCATGCTTGCTCTCTACAAATTAGACATTTCTCACTACATTTCTTTACCCTCATTTGCTTGGGATGCATTCTTGCTTAAATCTAAAGTTGAACCTGATGTTGTGTCAGACCCATTGTTATATGATTTACTTCACCGGAATCTCCGAGGTGGGTTCACCAGTGTAACGAGACAGTACACGAATGTGGAGAACAGGCACACAGGTCTCGATCTAGGTGATGATAGTAGTTACATCCTCTACCTGGATTTTAACAGTCTATATGGAGCGTGTATGACTGAACTGCTCCCTTGCGGAGGGATCCGGAAATTGATTCACAATGAGTGTGATGCGCTACTAGAGCAAGGCTTGGAGAATCACATGTGACGGGTCCAAGGGGGTATTGGGTGTTGTATGATACATTGCAGGTTAGTCTGGAGGTCACGAGGTATACGGATGAACTGCCCCTTGTTCTTTCACATACTTGTATTACCGAGGAACACATTTCACCTTACAGTATGAATATTCTTACAGAAGAAAGACGTGGCTTGCCTAAAAAAAAACACTAAAGTAATTACTTCTCATCTCCCTCAGAAAGACTATCTGGTTAGTCTGCAGTTAGTCTGGACTTGTTACAATTGTTCATACATATTGGATTAGAGGTCGCTAAAGTTTATTTATTTATTTATTTATTTATTTATATATATATATACAAGAAGGTACATTGGGTTTGTGAGAATACATTGGATAGGACAGTAATTACATTCTTGTAAAGCCACTAGTACGCGCAGCGTTTCGGGCAGGTCCTTAATCTAGCAGATAATTTTAAGTAGGTAAGTTCAATCAGAATTGATAAATGAAAGATACATTACAAGAGAAAAATGAGATGAGAGAGATAAGTAAGTATATTAAAGCACATTGTTATATTAAAGCTCTGATTGATTACATTGACAGCTTGATTAGTAATTTAAACAAGATTAATAGACACCATACAGCAGATTGACAGCACATATAAGACAGCAATGATCACAATGGTAAAGATGTTCAGAATGGGTACATAAAGATTGGGAGACTGGGTAGCAAAAGATACAGATAAACAAGATTTATAAACACCATACAATAGAATGGCAGCACATAAGAAAACAGCAATGATCTCAATTGTAAAGATGTTCAAATTGGGAACAAAAAGGTTGGGAGATTGGGTAGCAATAGATACAGTGCAATTTTAAGGCAAAAAGAGAAAAACTATGAAGATGAAATTAGGTACTTTTTAGTATTGATTTTGAATGATGTAAAAGTTGGACAGCTTTTCAATTCAGTAGGGAGTGAATTCCATAAACTGGGTCCCTTTATTTGCATAGAGTGTTTACACAAATTAAGTTTAACTCTGGGGATATCGAAGAGATATTTATTTCTGGTGTGGTGATAATGGGTCCTATTACATCTGTCCAGGAAGAGTTTCAGACAAGGATTTGCATTTAAGAATAGGGTTTTGTAAATGTAGTTGACACAAGAGAATTTGTGGAGTGAGATTATGTTTAGCATGTTTAGGGAGTTAAACAAGGGGGCTGTGTGTTGTCTGAAAGCAGAATTTGATATTATTCTGATAGCAGATTTTTGCTGGGTGATGATGGACTTGAGGTGGTTTGCAGTGGTTGAACCCCATGCACAGATACCATAGTTGAGATAGGGATAGATTAGTGCATAATATAGAGAGATGAGAGCAGAGTTAGGAACATAATATCTGATTTTGGAGAGTATACCAACTGTTTTAGAGACTTCCTTAGTTATGTGTTGTATGTGGGTGCTGAAGTTGAGTCTCTTGTCTAGGAATATGCCAAGAAACTTACCATCATTTTTATTGCTAATGTTTACATTGTCAATCTGAAGCTGAATTGTATTTGTAGATTTGCTTCCAAATAGGATGTAGTAGGTCTTTTCTATGTTAAGTGTTAGTTTGTTGGTTGACATTCATAAGTGGACTTTTTTTAGTTCATTATTAACAACATCATTTAGTGTATGTGGGTTGGGGTTGGAGTAAATGAGGGTAGTATCATCGGCAAACAAAATAGGTTTCAGAATGTTAGAGACATTAGGCAGATCATTAATGTATATAAGAAATAGTAGGGGTCCCAAGATGCTGCCCTGAGGCATTCCAACGGTTATTGGTAGAATGGGAGAGATTATATTATTGATGGCTACACATTGGTGTCTATCACTAAGATAGGATTGGATATAGTCCAGTGCATGGCCTCGGATTCCATAATGATGGAGTTTACATAAGAGGTAATCGTGATTAACAGTATCAAAAGCCTTTCTCAGGTCAATGAAGAGTCCAATTGGAAACTCCTTTTTGTCAAGGGCAGAGTAAATTATATCAAGGAGACTAATAATTGCATCGTTTGTACTCTTTTGAGAGCGGAAGCCAAACTGACAGGGGCTAAGAATGTCGAATTTTACGAGATAGGAGTAGAGCTGTTTGTAGATAATTTTTTCAAATATTTTTGATAGTATGGGTAGGTTCGATATTGGTCTGTAGTTGTTTATGTCTGACGGATTACCTCCTTTATGAACTGGCGTTACTCTTGCGTTTTTAAGGATATCAGGGAAGGTATGACACTCAAGGGATTTGTTGAACAGCAGAGCTATAGGTGGTGCAAGGGCATGGGAGGCGCTCTTGTATACAATGGATGGGATTTCACTGATGTTCCCAGCTTTGTTTTTTAGTGAGTGTATGATGGACACAACATCTGACGGGCTGACTGGTGAGAGGAGAAGAGAGTTTGGATAGCTGCCTGAGAGATATGTGTTGATATGTGTCTGAGTCTGTGGGATTTTACTTGCAAGGTTAGCACCTATCGATGAAAAGAAGCTATTAAATTCATTCGCCATTTCTAAGTCAGATGACAGTGTAAGGCCATCCTTAGAGAGTGTTATCTGGTTGTGGAAGTGTTGTTTAGTTCCCAGGATGTTAGAGATGGTATTCCATGTGCTTTTCATGTTGCCTTTTGCTTCTTTGAATCTAGTCTCATAATATGAAAGTTTTGCTTTTCTTATGATACTGGTAAGCACTGACGAGTACCTTTTAACTACTTCCATTGAAATTAGACCACTCCTAAATTTCTTTTCGTATTCATGTTTTTTGTTGATTGATTTAATTATGCCACTAGTGAGGAGAGATTGCCTAAAGCTGATTCACTATGTAGCCTGAATGAAAGTTTTTTGGTTTCTGGTGGTGATGTGTCAATGTTTGCTATGAGGAAAGTAGGATAGTGGTCAGTTGTTCTGTCATAAATTACCCCAGATGTAAGGGGAGCTGTTATATTAGTCCATAGGTGATCCAGGGTAGTGGCAGATGTTTGAGTGACTCGGGTGGGCTTGGTGATTGTGGGGATTAACATACAGGAGTGCATGCTGTTACGGAAATAGTCAACTTGAGGGTTGTTTTGAAGACCCAGGTCAATATTGAAATCACCTCCCAGAATAATGTGATTTTTGTTGAGATTGTTATTTATGATAAGATTCCTTACGTTGTCTGAGAATAAAGCTATGTTGGTATTAGGAAATCTATAGATGGCACCGATTATCAGGGAGGATTTAAGGGATTTACTGGAGAACTTGGCAAAGGTATATTCACAATAGTCGTCTCTATCACTAATGACACTATTGCAAGTGAAGGTATCTTTGTAATATATTGCTGTACCGCCACCTTTTTTGTTAGGCCTGCAGTTATGAATGGCTTTATAACCAGCTAAATTGTAGAGTTGGGTATAGTCATTACTTAGCCAAGTTTCTGTTAAAATGATGAAAGATAATTTAGTACCTAGTGCTGTAAGTAGTGCATTTATATCATCAAAATGTTTGCCAAGTGACCTAACATTTTGATTGTAAACTGATAAGCAGGTGCTATTTAGGAGTTAGTTTTTTTGCAAGATTTGCTTTGTAATACCTGCAATAGTGATGATCAATGTGCTGATGAGTGTGGATATGGGACAGAAGATTTCGATCAGGATCAATATCAGTAAGCATATAGATAAGAATGTCACGATACAACAAGTTCATGACATCTACAAATTTGAGCAGGAGACCAACCTTAAAGACTTCATTGAAACCAATGTTCGTGAGCGTGCCAGCACCAAATGTGCGAGAAAAAAGTCTTTCAAACTCGCATCAAACTCTATATATGGAAAGAGTCTCACAGATGTTACTAAACATGGGAACAAACACTATCTAGTCACAGATCGTAGAGGCTTCCTGAAATACACCCGAAACCCTTTCTTCAAGCGGATCCTTTTGCTGTGTAAGGATCGTGTGATATATGCACTATCAAGCAGAAGACTCTCCTAGTCAACACTCCTACTTACCTGGGTTATCATATACCTCAAATTGCTAAGAGGCGTCTCTATGAGTTCTGGTATGATGTTGTCAAACAAGCGTATGGGGATAAAGCGAGTCTATTATATACAGACACAGACTCTTTCATCATTTAACTCAACTGCCGGGATGTGTTTGAAGAGCTGAATAAGTCTCCGCTCTTTGACTGTATGGATTTTAGTAACTTTCATGACACACATCCATCCTACTCAAAGTGCGTGAAGGTGAACTAGGATTGCTCAAGTCAGAAATAGGCTCTAAAATTATTAACATATTAATTGCTCTCAGACCTAAAACATACTCTTTCACCACTCAAGATGGAGAGCACACTTGTAAGTGTAAGGGTGTACCATACCACCTACAAGAAAAACTCTCACATGACTCTTTTCAGCACATTCTTGAAACAAACACTTCAATCAGATTTGTGTCTAGGTCTATACGTACTGTGCAAGGAAAGATCTGTACATATCGCAATATATGCAGAGGATTGTCAGCATTTGACGATAAACGCTACATGCTAAGCCCCACACAGTCCCTAGCGTATGGTCATTCAGATATCCACAATAACAATGATGATGATGAGATGGTTGTAGAAGTGGGCGAGGAGGAGATTGGTGGGATATAAGAAGTGTTTATGGAGGAGGATGATAATGTTTGATGACTAATGATGACTGTAAATGACTATTGTTTGTATAAATACCTCGACCATTTCCTTAGTTTTAGCAGTCTTAACGTAGCATCTATCGTGGACAGTTCCTATGATATAATCCACGAGGAACATCTAGATATATTCCGAGAACCGTCTCAGGTTATTATAGCTGGTTATTCAAATAGCAGAAAATCATTTTTGTGCAGTAAACTTGTAAGGAAGTATCAACACAAGTTCTCCTCAATAATTGTATGCGGTGGGGGATACTCTGAATTGCGGTCAGACCCTCAAATTAAAAGGAAGCTGATGAGCATTCAACCATTATTGATCTTGTGGAAGAGTGACTGAATAAGGACTCACATATTTTAGTAATCTATGATGACCTTTTTACAGAGTCTGCTAATTCGAAAATAGTATCTGATATCTTTACTAGAGGTCGGCATTTCATGATTTTCGTTATATTAATTACTCAAAATATATTTTTCCCTTGTAAATATTCGAGGAATATTAGTTTAAATATTTCTCATTTCATATTAGTTAAATCAAGAGACCTCTCACAAATTGAAACACTCGGACGACAAATGTTTGGGAAACAAGATTCAAAGAAATTTATGGAGTTATATAAGAAAGTTATTAGCCAACCCTACGGCTATTTGCTAGTAGATCTGGGCTCGAACACTCCCTCTGCTATAACATTGCTCGGTAATATTGTTCACGAACCATCCTATGATATAGTTTACCAATGGTGAGCAAGAAGGATGTATATAACGCCACCTCATCTACCGGGGGCTTGGAGGCGTGCATAGGTTGTATAATGCTGCTAAATTAATTAATTCTAGTATAACTCTATCCAATGTAAGGGATTATCTGAAAACCTCTGAGTCCTATATGCTGCATTATTTACAACCACGTAAATTCCCGCAGCGATGGGTATTAAGCCCTAAACCGTGTCTATTACAAGCTATAGACCTGGCTGAGATGAGTTTATTGGACAAACATAATGATGGGGTGAATTACTAACTCGTATGTGTAGATGTATTCTCCTGGTTCACCCAAGTATTACCCTTATGCGGCAAGGATGGGAAAAGTACCAGTAAAGCTCCGTCTTTAATTCTAGATTCACCTGATTCTCAGGGAGTACGCAAAGTTAATTCTGATCGAGGTGGTAAATTTCATAACGCCACTATGAAGAAAATGCTGGCATCAAAGAGAGTTAAGGTATGTAGTGTATTTTCTCAGGAGACTAAAGCTTCAATCGTTGAGCGGTTCATACGTACTTTAAAAGTCAAACTTTACAAGTTCATGACGGCGCACAACACTTTAAAATACATGCAAGGCTCTACCAGATATTGTGAAAACGTATAATTTAACCCCACACAGAGGACTGAAGGGGAAGACACCCGAGGAGGTACATGTACTATCTACACCTAGCGAGCATGCCGAACAATTTGAGTTAATGTATAAAAGCCGGAGCAAATAAAAAAGAACTATCATTCCTTAATTGACTGTCGGTGATACAGTACGTTTAGGACGTTTCCTGCTCTTGCAGCCCAAGAGTTTCCATTGTTTTGGCCTAGTCCAACCACCAAGGCCTGCCGTACTGGGATTGGATCAAGAGAAATAATTATCTTACTGATAATTGCAGCTGTTCTTTGTGATATTCTTTCTTGAAGAGAGGGCAAACCCGTTTCCAGGCTTGGAGTTTCAATTCTGGTCCACACTGGGGCTCCCAGTGCGGCTCTCATAGCATTATTTTGGGCAACTTCAAGCTTTTTTCACTGTAGGTGTGATAGACTTGTGGGTGCAGGTGCGGCATAGTCGATCACTGATCTGACTGCCTGTACATAGTATGTGTGAAGGACTTGCAGATTGGCTCCTCCAGAAAGGGAGGTTAGCGACCTGAGGATTGCCGTCCGGGCCACAGTACGCTCTCTCAAGTAAGTGACCTTAGCATTAAAATTCATTTGTGTTTCCAGGATAATTCCTAGATACTGATAAGTGTCCACCTATTCAATAGGTTGACCCTGTACAGTGAGTTGGATGTTGAGCTTCGCTATTTTTATAGGCATGGCTTTTGACTTTGAGGGGTTGAGTTTGATACCAATCTGTTTTGCCTCTTTACTGATGCAGTCTAAGCATTTGGGTGCAAGGCGCGCCGCATCCCTTCCTTTTATGATGATGACAAAGTCGTCTGCGTAATTTAACAGCCTGCAGTGATGTGGAAGTTTCAACCTCATTATTCTTTCCATTAAACAGTTGAAGAGAAGAGGGTTAAGAATACCTCCTTGCGGTGTACCATTTTCATGTCTTTTGCATTCAGAGACTGTGCCATGAAGTTTTACTCTTGCTTCTCTGTTTATGAGACAGTTTTTGGTCCAGGAGATCAGGTTCCCTTTGACCTCTTTGTCGATGAGGCAGCAGAGAATAGCTGGGGCGCTAGCCAGTTCAAAGGCTTTTTCGAGGTCCAGGAATATCAGCATTCCTGGTCTGTCATTCAAGTGGGCTAACAGAGTTGTAATACATTCCACTGTGCCAACCCCTCTTCTATAGGCATACATATCATGGTGCAGTTTAGGCATTTTCCACTCCAGTCTGTTGAGTGCCATTCTGTCAGCCGTCTTTTCTGCACAGCTTTGAAGAGAGATGGGCCTGGGTTTTGGGATCGGCACTATGTCTGCTCTATTCCAAGCTGTAGGTCTAGATGAGGGAAGATTGATTGATGAAGATTAAGCCACCCAAAAGGTGGCACGGGCATGAGTAGCCCGTAAGTGGTGGCCCTTTCTGAGCCATTACGAGTATCAAGAGCTGATACTGGAGATCTGTGGAGGTGCAACTGCACCCTGCGTGACGGGAGATGTCTCCCGTGAGTTGAGGGAATGATTGATTGATGAAGATTAAGCCACCCAAAAAGTGGCACGGGCATGAATAGCCCGTAAGTGGTGGCCCTTTTAAGCCATTACCAGTATCAAGAGATGATACTGGAGATCTGTGGAGGTGCGAATGCACCCTGCATGACGGGAGATGTCTCCCTTATGAATGTGTTAAGATGAAGATGAAGCAACCCAAAAGGTGGCACGGGCATAAATAGCCCGAAAGTGGTGGCCCTTTTAAGCCATTACCAGTATCAAGAGCTGATACTGGAGATCTGTGGAGGTGCGAATGCACCCTGCATGACGGGAGATGTCTCCCTTATGAATGTGTTAAGATGAAGATGAAACAACCCAAAAGGTGGCACGGGCATAAATAGCCCGTAAGTGGTGGCCATTTTAAGCCATTACCAGTATCAAGAGCTGATACTGGAGATCTGTGGAGGTGCGAATGCACCCTGCATGACGGGAGATGTCTCCCTTGTGAATGTGTTAAGATGAAGATGAAGCCACCCAAAAGGTGGCACGGGCATAAATAGCCAGTAAGTGGTGGCCATTTTAAGCCATTACCAGTATCAGGAGCTGATACTGGATATCTGTGGAGGTGCGAATGCACTCTGCATGACGGGAGATGTCTCCCTTGTGAATGTGTTAAGATGAAGATGTAGCCACCCAAAAGGTGGCACAGGCATGAATAGCTCGTAAGTGATGGCCCTTTTGAGCCATCACCAGTATCAATAGATGATACTGGAGATCTGTGGAGGTGCGACTGCACCCAGCGTGACGGGAGATTTCTCCCGTGTGAATGTGTTAAAATGAAGATGAAGCCACCCAAAAGATGGCACGGGCATGAATAGCTCGTAAGTGGTGGCCC
Source organism: Procambarus clarkii (assembly GCF_040958095.1). Classification (NCBI taxonomy): domain Eukaryota; kingdom Metazoa; phylum Arthropoda; class Malacostraca; order Decapoda; family Cambaridae; genus Procambarus; species Procambarus clarkii. Next base: position 8,385,228 of record NC_091190.1, on the reverse strand, counting down.
TTTTGAGCCATCACCAGTATCAAGAGCTGATACTGGAGATCTGTGGAGGTGCAACTGCACCCTGCGTGACGGGAGATGTCTCCCGGACCAAGTGTGTGGACAGTTGAGGGAATGATTGATTGATGAAGATTAAGCCACCCAAGAGGTGGCACGGGCATGAATAGCCCGTAAGTGGTGGCCCTTTCGAGCCATTACCAGTATCAAAAGATGATACTGGAGATCTGTGGAGGCGCAACTGCACCCTGCGTGACGGGATATGTCTCCCGGACCAAGTGGTGACCAAATGGTGCGAGTTGAGGGAAGATGAAGAAGACAATAAATAGGCAAGAGAGAGGTGAGGAGCAAGGGAAAAGGTACGAAAGGTAAGGTGTAGTAGAGGAGATAGAAGTAGGAATGAGAACTGTAGAAGTCCCATTGGCCCATACGAGGCAGCTCCTATTTATAACCACCGAATGAGAAGGGAAGAGTAATAGGAATAAGAAGAGGATAGCAAGGGAACGTAAGAGAAAACAATGGACAGAAAAAGAAAATGAAAGAGAAAAGGAAAGAGAAAGAAGGATAAATGGAAGGATAAGCTTATGTTAGGTCACGTTTGTTAGAAAGAGTAGAGCATTTGTGTATATACTGTGGAAGGGGAAGAGTCAACAGCAACAAAGCCCGGATTCAAGTTCATGTTGGGTACGTTGTGTATTAGAGCGGATTCAAAAAGACGGCGTTTGTATAGAGTAGAGGCAGGAAAGATTATTTTGGAGGAAGACCAATCAATAGGATGATTAGAATCCCTCACATGACAGAAGAAAGCATTGTTTGTGTCTGTAGACTTAACACTTCTTTTGTGTTCTTTAAGTCTGTCATTAAGTGTACAGCCAGTTTCGCCAAAGTATTGGAGAGGACAAGACGAACAGGAAATAGAGTAGACACGAGCAGCATTAGAAGTAGGAGGAGCAGTGTGAACTAGATTGCTACGAAGTGTGTTAGTTTGTCGAAAGGCGAGCTTTATGTCAAGAGGACGAAAGGTATTAGTAAACGTTTTGAGTTCAGATATGAAGGGAAGGCAGAGCACAGTGCTACTAGAGTTGGAAGCAGGTTTAGGATGAAACAAGGCGACTGAGGGCCTTCTTCCCAGTGATCTATGCAATATCATATTTCCCATTGCATTTGACACTGCTCATCTCTTCTCTTCCCACCACACTACACAACAAACTTCAACACCTGATCTCCAACAGTCCTTGGACCAAATACTCTCTCTCTCTCTGACTGTGTTACCAACCTTTCATCCTACACAATCGACTTGGGAATGGTCCAGGACGGATCGAAACGTCGTCGTCCCTTCACCTTCTAGTGTGTGGTCTGGTCAACATACTTTAGCCACGTTATTGTGACTCATCGCCTGCATATTTCATCCTACCCTCTTTCTAAGCACCAGCAAGAACTTCTTGGCCTTGGTCTTTCTTTTGCTACTTCCCCTGGCCCACGCTGTGGCATTGACCTCATTAGTTCCTTTGACAGGTTTGTCAATTCTAACTCTAGTACTCTTTCGGACCTGTCTGCCTTCAGAGGGGCCCTTATCCCCCGTTCTTGACAGCTTGTTTTCTAAAAATCACCACCTTCCTCGTCGCTTCCAGCTTGCTCTTGCCTCCCTGAAATTTAACAACTCTATTCTTATCCTTCCTTCCGACAAAGGCAATGCAGTGGTTGTCCTTGACCGTGAGGACTATCTCCGAAAAGCAGATGTCTTGCTCTCTGACTCTCGCACTTATGCTCCTCTTACTTCTAACCCTTTGGATCGCCTCAAAACTTCCTTTAACCGCAAACTAAGACAGCTCTCTAGTCTTTGTACTCCTGACTTTGATCTCATTAAACGTTTCCGTGTCATCTGCCCTTCTTTTCCTTATTTCTATGGTCTTCCTAAGACTCATAAACCTGGTGTTCCTCTTCGTCCTATCATTTCTTCACGGGGCTCTGTCAGCTATCCTCTTGCCTCCTGGCTCGCTAAAACTCTGACGCCTTACCTTAGCACTTTTTCCCCTGCCCACCTTCGTCACTCTCAGGACTTCATAGAAAGACTGCGCCTGTAAACCTCTTGTAAGATGCTTAGTCTTGATGTCGACTCTCTGTTCACTAACGTTCCGCTCGATGACCTTCTTTCTTTCCGTAGACAGAAGGCGTCTAAGGGACTTCTTCCCCTTCCGCTTCCCACTGACGTTTTCCTCGAACTCATTAGAATCTGTGTTGACTCTAACTCTTTCTCTTTCAACGGTAATTATTACACTCTAACTTTAGGTTTCGCTATTGGTTCCTTCTATTGATACTCGTCCCTCTCTCTGGCTTCGCTATGTTGATGACACACTTCAGTCCTTCACTGCAGTGTGTCTTCTGCACACACTGCAAACTTAGATCACACACTATAGTCTCACACACTATAGTCTCACACACTATAGTCTCACACACTATAGTCTCACACACTGTAGTCTCACACACTGTAGTCTCACACACTATAGTCTCACACACTGTAGTCTCAGACACTGTAGTCTCACACACTGTAGTCTGGCACACTATTGTCTCGCACTCTGAAGTTTCACACACTATAGTTTCGCACACAGTTGTCTCCCACGCTGTAATCTCACAAACTATAGTCTCAAAATCTGTAGTGTCCCACATTTTAGTCTCACACACTGTAGTCTCAAACATTATAGTCTCACACATTGTAGTCTCACACACTGTACTCTCAAACACTGTAGTCTCACACATTGTAGTCTCACACGCTGTAGTCTCACACACTATTGTTTCGAGCACTATAGTCTCAAACTATAGTCTCACACACTGTAATGTCACACAACGTAGTCTCACACACTATAGTCGAGCACACTATAGTCTCGCATACTATAGTCTCACACACAAGTCTCACACACTGTAGTCTCACACGCACTATAGTCTCACACACTATAGTCTCGCACTCTGAAGTCTTACACTCTAGTCTCACACACACAATAGTCTCACACACTATAGTCTCAAACACCGTAATCTCACACACTATAATCTTGCACATTATAGTCTCACAAACTATAGTCTCCCAAACTATAGTCTCACACACTGTAATCTCACACTATAGTCTCACACACTATAGCCTTGCACACTATTGTCTCGCATACAATTTTCTCGCACACTGGAGACTCACGCACTATAGTCTTGCACACTGTAGTCTCACACACTATAGTCTCAAATTCTGTATTCTCAAATACTGTAGTCTCACACACAGTAGTCTCACACACTGTACTCTCATACACTGTTGTCTCGCACACAATAGTCTCACACACCATAATCTCACGCACTATAGTCTTTCACTGGAGTCTCGCACACTGTAGTCTCTCACACTGTAGTTTCACACACAATAGTCTCACACACTAGACTCTCACACACTGTAGTCTCACACACTAAAGTCTCACACACTATAGTGTCAAAAACTGTACTCTCACACACTATAGTCTAACACACAATAGTATCACTGTTACGGACCCGAGCCCAGCGTCGGAGCACGGAGCAGTGACGACAGCGCCATCTGTGAGTCCGCTCTCGAAACCCACTCCAAATGGACGACGCCATCTAGTGGTGACAGGATAGGCCAGCAATAAGTGTTGGATTCCTGTCCTAGTCAGCTCATGACGTAGGCGCTGCTGACCTCTGGTGAGGTGGCGCCTAGACAGTGAACGCCATCTATGGAGTGAAGAGGTGGACGTTTCTGTCTAAGCTTGAGTGAAGCGTCCCAGTATTAATGACGTGTCTGATTGCAGAGTCGACCTGGGACTGCTGTGTTGGACGATGGATCAGTCTACCCAAGGCAGCCAAGGTATCTTCACCAGTCTGCTTTGAAGAAGCTGTGAGTCACCCCTGGACGAACTCTGTTGAGAGTGTAATAGCCTGCCTGAGGCGTGGCAGTGTCGGGAATTGCCTTATCAGGGGCTGGCTGGTGGAAGAGACTAGCCACTGTGGTGCTTAATGAGAGTGACTAGTGAGTCAAACGAGGCTCCTGCCTAGGGCTTGCAACCCTAGTATCGGTCGTGGAGTGACCTACACAGCGGAGCTGATCGGTACCTGCCAGCTACAGGCTGGATTGTGGTTGAAGGCCTCCACGACGAAGCACCCAGTGGGACTGTGATTTGGCTGGCCTGTTGCCAGGTTAGATTCGTCATAGTCATAGTGGATTCATCGGGGGCCATGGAAGAAGGAACCAGGGCTACCCAGAGTGAGCATCGTTGAGCACCCAGTGTCTTCAGAGGAAGACCCAACTGTACATAAGTGTAGTAATAATCCCCGCGTGCGGCTGTTATTTATTTATATATGATGGTGGTAAATATATCAGAAAAACTGGAACATTTGTATCCCTCCCCCTTTAATTTAACTTGCGTTACGGAACACACCCCTTGAAAGCCTCTACTAACTTGGGGCCGGATACCCAAACTCTAATATCATCAGAGAAGAACCCGGTTGCGTCCCAGTAGGGCCGTAACAATCACACACTATAGTCTCACACTCTGTAGTCTCACAAACTATAGTCTCACACTCTGTAGTCTCACAAACTATAGTCTCGCAAACTAAAGTCTCTTAGAATATAGTGTCTAACACTGTAGTCTCACACACTTTAGTCTCAAACACTATAGTCTCAGACATTGTAGTCTCACACACTATAGTCTCACAAACTATAGTCTCAAATTCTGTAGTCTCCCATACTTTAGTCTCAAACACTATAGTCTCAAACACTGTAGTCTCACACACAATAGTCTCACATACTTTAGTCTCACACACTGTAGTCTCACACACTATAGTCTCACACACTATAATCTAACACACTACAGTCTATCACACTATAGTGTCTAACACTGTAGTCTCAAACACTCTAGTCTCGCATGCACATTTTAGACCCTCACTATAGTATCAAACACTGTAGTCTCACACACTGTAGTCTCACACACTGCAGTCTCACACACTGTAGTCTCAAATACTGTAGTCTCAAATACTGTATCCTAACACACACTGTAGTCTCACACACTATTGTCTCCAACACTGTAGTCTCACACACTGTTGTCTCATACACTATTGTCTCACACACTGTTTTCTGAGACACTGTAGTCTCACACACTACTGTCTGGCACACTATTGTCTCGCACTCTGTAGTCTCAAACACTATAGTCTCGCACACAGTTGTCTCACACGCTGTAGTCTCATATACTATAGTCTCACATGCTCTAATCTCACAAACTATAGTCTCAAACAATAGTCTCAAACTCTTTAGTCTCCCACACTTTAGACTCACACACTGTAGTCTCAAACATTATAGTCTCACACATTGTAGTCTCACACACTGTAGTCTCACACACAGTAATGTCACACAACGTGGTCTCACACACTATAGTCTAGCACACTATAGTCTCGCACACTATTGTCTCACACACAAAAGTCTCACACACTGTAGTCTCACACACACTATAGTCTCACATACTATAGTCTCGCACTCTGAAGTCTTACACTCTAGTCTCGCGCACACAATAGTCTCACACACTATAGTCTCGCACACTATAGTCACAAACACCGTAATCTCACACATTATAGTCTCACAAAATATAGTCTCCCAAACAATAGTCTCACACACTGTAATCTCACACTATAGTCTCACACACTATAGCCTCGCACACTATTGTCTCGCACACAATTTTCTTGCACACAATTTTCTCGCACACTGCAGACTCACGCACTATAGTCTCGCACGCTGTAGTCTCACACACTGTAGTCTCATACACTGTTGTATCGCACACAATAGTCTCACACACCATAATCTCACGCACCATAGTCTATCAATGGAGTCTCGCACACTGTAGTCTCTCACACTGTAGTTTCACGCACTATAGTCTCACACACTGCTGTCTCAAACACTGTAGTCTCACACTATAGTCTCACTACTATCGACTCACATACTGTACTCTCACACATTAGAGTCTCTCACACTGTACTCTATCAAACTACAGTCTCACACACTATAGTCTAACACTATAGTCTCGGACACTAGTCTCGGACACTAGTCTCGTTCACTGTAGTTTCACACACTATAGTATCACACATTGTAGTTTCACACACTATAGTCTCTCACACTGCAGCCTCACACACTATAGTCTCTCACACTGCAGCCTCACACACTGTAGTCTAACACTTTGTAGTCTCACACACTAAAGTCTCACACACTATAGTGTCAAAAAATGTACTCTCACACACTATAGTCTAACACACAATAGTATCACACACTATAGTCTCACACTCTGTAGTCTCACAAACTATAGTCTCGCACACTCTAGTCTCGCATGCACATTTTAGACCCTCACTATAGTATCACACAGTGTAGTCTCACACACTGTAGTCTCACACACTGCAGTCTCACACACTATAGTCTCAAATACTGTAGTCTCAAATACTGTAATCTAACACACACTGTAGTCTCACACACTATAGTCTCTCACAGTTGGGGGCCTCGTAGCCTGGTGGATAGCGCGCAGGACTCGTAATTCTGTGGCGCGGGTTCGATTCCCGCACGAGGCAGAAACAAATGGGCAAAGTTTCTTTCACCCTAAGTGCCCCTGTTACCTAGCAGTAAATAGGTACCTGGGAGTTAGTCAGCTATCACGGGCTGCTTCCTGGGGTGTGTGTGTGGTGTGGGGGAAAAAAAAAAGTAGTTAGTAAACAGTTGATTAACAGTTGAGAGGCGGGCCGAAAGAGCAAAGCTCAACCCCCGCAAAAACAGAACTAGTAAACACACAGTAGTCTCACACACTATAGCTTCGCACACTATTGCCTCGTACTCTGTAGTCTCGCCCAATATATTCTCACACACTCTAGTCTTACACACTATAATCTCACACTCTACAGTCTCGCACACTGTAGTCTAGAAGAATGTAGTCTCACACTGTAGTCTTTCACACTGTAGTCTCACACACTATAATCTCAAACACTGTAGTCTCACACACCGTTGTCTCAAACACTGTAGTCTCACACACTGTAGTCTCACACACTCTAGTCTCCAACACTGTAGTCTCATGCACTGTAGTCTCACACACTATAGTCTCACACACTGTTGTCTCAGACAATGTAGTCTCACACTCTGTAGTCTCACACACTATAGTCTCGCACACAGTTGTCTTACACGCTGTAGTCTCACATACTATAGTCTCACATGCTGTAATCTCAAGAACTATAGTCTCAAACTCTGTAGTCTCCCACACTTTAGTCTCACACACTGTAGTCTCAAACACTATAGTCTCACACATTGCAGTCTCACACACTGTACTCTCAAACACAATAGTCTCACACACTGTAGTCTCACACACTGTAGTCTCACACACTATAGTTTCGGACACTATAGACTCACAAACTATAGTCTCACACACTGTAATGTCACACAACGTAGTCTTACACACTATAGTCTAGCACACTATAGTCTCGCACACTATAGCCTCACACACTGTAGTCTCACACACAATAGTCTCACACACTATAGTCTCCCACACTATAGTCTCGCACTCTGAAGTCTTACACTTTAGTCTCACACACACAATAGTCTCACACACTATAGTCTAAAACACTATAGTCTAAAACACTGTAATCTCACACACTATACTCTTGCACATTATAGTCTCACAAACTATAGTCTCCCAAACTATAGTCTCACACACTGTAATCTCACACAATAGTCTCACACACTATAGCCTCGCACACTATTGTCTCGTACACTATTTTCTCGCACACTTGAGACTCACGCACTATTGTCTCGCACACTGTAGTCTCACACACTGTAGTCTCACACACTATAGTCTCAAATTCTGTAGTCTCAAATACTGTAGTCTCACACACAGTAGTCTCACACACTGTACTCTCACACACTGTTGTCTCGCACACAATAGTCTCACACACCATAGTCTCAAGCACTGTAGTCAATCACTGCAGTCTCGCACACTGATGTCTCTCACACTATAGTTTCACACACTATAGTTTCAAACACTAGACTCTCACACACTGTAGTCTCAAACACTATAGTCTCAAACACTGCTGTCTCAAACACTGTAGTCTCTCTCTAAAGTCTCACCACTATAGACTCACATACAGTACTCTCACACTAGAGTCTCTCACACTGTACTCTATCAAACTACAGTCTCACACACTGTACTCTCACACACTATAGTTTCACATACTCTAGACTCACACACTGTAGTCTCACACACTATAGTCTCACACACTATAATCTAACACACTGTAGTCTCACACACTGTACGTTCGGACACTATAGTCTCACACACTAGAGTCTCACACACTATAGTCTCCCATTTTGTAGTCTCAAACACTTTAGTCTCACACACTATAGTCTCAAACACTGTTGTCTCGCATACTGTAGACTTACCACTATTGTCTCACACATTGTAGTCTCACACACTGTACTCTCGAACTCTGTAGTCTCACACGCTGTTGTCTCACACACTATAGTTTCAGACACTATGGTCTCACACACTATAGTCTCACACACTATAGTCACGCACTCTTAGTCTCACACACTATAGTCTCACACACAAAAGTCTCACAAACTATAGTCTCTCACACTCTATAGTCTCAAACTCTGTAATCTCACTCACAATAGACTCGCACACTATAGAATCGCACACTATAGTCTCACACACTGTTATCTCACACACTATAGTCTCGCACACTATTGTCTCGCACACTATTTTCTCTCACACTGTAGTCTCACGCACTATAGTCTCGCACACTGTAGTCTCGCACATTGTAGACCCTCACTATAGTCTCACGCACTGTAGTCTCCGACACTGTAGTCTCAAAAACTATAGTCTTACACACTAAAGTCTCAAATACTGTAGTCTCAAATACTGTAGTCTCACGCACTGCAGTCTAACACGCACTTTAGTCTCACACACTGTATTCTTACACACTGTAATCTCACACACTATAATCTCACACACTATAGTCTCACACACTGTAATCTCACACTATAGTCTCACACACTATAGCCTAGCACACTATTGTCTCGTACACTATTTTCTCGCACACTTGAGACTCGCGCACTATTGTCTCGCACACTGTAGTCTCACACACTGTAGTCTCACACACTATAGTCTCAAATTCTGTAGTCTCAAATACTGTAGTCTCACACACAGTAGTCTCACACACTGTACTCTCACACACTGATGTCTCGCACACAATAGTCTCACACACCATAGTCTCAAGCACTGTAGTCAATCATTGTGGTCTCGCACACTGATGTCTCTCACACTATAGTTTCACCCACTATAGTCTCACACACTAGACTCTCACACACTGTAGTCTCACACACTATAGTCTCAAACACTGCTGTCTCAAACACTGTAGTCTCTCTCTATAGTCTCACCACTATAGACTCACATACTGTACTCTCACACACTAGAGTCTCTCACACTGTACTCTATCAAACTAGTCTCACACACTGTAGTCTCACACAATATAGTGTGAGATTACACTATATTGTCTAACACTATAGTCTCAGACACAGTAGTTTAACACACTATAGTATCACACACTGTAGTTTCACACACTATAGTCTCTCACACTGTAGTCTCAAACACTATAGTCTCACACTCTGTTGTCTCACAAACTATAATCTCGCACACTATAGTCTAGTATAGTATAGTGTCTAACACTGTAGTCTCACACACTTTAGTCTCAAACACTATAGTCTCAAACATTGTAGTCTCACACACTATAGTCTCACAAACTATAGTCTCAAATTCTGTAGTCTCCCATACATTAGTCTCAAACACTATAGTCTCACACACTGTACTCTCACACACTATAATTTCACATACTCTAGACTCACACACTATAGTCTCACACACTAGAGTCTCACACACTATAGTCTCCCATTCTGTAGTCTCAACCACTGTAGTCTCACACACAATAGTCTCAAACACTGTTGTCTCGCACACTGTAGACTTACCACTATTGTCTCACACATTGTTGTCTCACACACTGTACTCTCGAACTCTGTAGTCTCACACATTGTAGTCTCACACACTATAGTTTCAGACACTATGGTCTCACACACTATAGTCTCGCACTCTTAGTCTCACACACTATAGTCTCACACACAAAAGTCTCACAAACTATAGTCTCTCACACTCTATTGTCTCAAACACTGTAATCTCACTCACAATAGACTCGCACACTATAGAATCGCACACTATAGTCTCACACACTGTTATCTCACACACTATAGTCTCGCACACTATTGTCTCGCACACTATTTTCTCTCACACTGTAGTCTCACGCACTATAGTCTCGCACACTGTAGTCTCGCACATTGTAGACCCTCACTATAGTCTCACGCACTGTAGTCTCCGACACTGTAGTCTCAAAAACTATAGTCTTACACACTAAAGTCTCAAATACTGTAGTCTCAAATACTGTAGTCTCACGCACTGCAGTCTAACACGCACTTTAGTCTCACACACTGTATTCTCACACACTGTAATCTCACACACTATAATCTCACACACTATAGTCTCACACACTGTAATCTCACACTATAGTCTCACACACTATAGCCTAGCACACTATTGTCTCGTACACTATTTTCTCGCACACTTGAGACTCGCGCACTATTGTCTCGCACACTGTAGTCTCACACACTGTAGTCTCACACACTATAGTCTCAAATTCTGTAGTCTCAAATACTGTAGTCTCACACACAGTAGTCTCACACACTGTACTCTCACACACTGTTGTCTCGCACACAATAGTCTCACACACCATAGTCTCAAGCACTGTAGTCAATCATTGTGGTCTCGCACACTGATGTCTCTCATACTATAGTTTCACACACTATAGTCTCACACACTAGACTCTCACACACTGTAGTCTCACACACTATAGTCTCAAACACTGCTGTCTCAAACACTGTAGTCTCTCTCTATAGTCTCACCACTATAGACTCACATACTGTACTCTCACACACTAGAGTCTCTCACACTGTACTCTATCAAACTACAGTCTCACACACTGTAGTCTCACACAATATAGTGTGAGATTACACTATATTGTCTAACACTATAGTCTCAGACACTGTAGTTTAACACACTATAGTATCACACACTGTAGTTTCACACACTATAGTCTCTCACACTGTAGTCTCAAACACTATAGTCTCACACTCTGTTGTCTCACAAACTATAATCTCGCACACTATAGTCTAGTATAGTATAGTGTCTAACACTGTAGTCTCACACACTTTAGTCTCAAACACTATAGTCTCAAACATTGTAGTCTCACACACTATAGTCTCACAAACTATAGTCTCAAATTCTGTAGTCTCCCATACATTAGTCTCAAACACTATAGTCTCACACACTGTACTCTCACACACTATAATTTCACATACTCTAGACTCACACACTATAGTCTCACACACTAGAGTCTCACACACTATAGTCTCCCATTCTGTAGTCTCAACCACTGTAGTCTCACACACAATAGTCTCAAACACTGTTGTCTCGCACACTGTAGACTTACCACTATTGTCTCACACATTGTTGTCTCACACACTGTACTCTCGAACTCTGTAGTCTCACACATTGTAGTCTCACACACTATAGTTTCAGACACTATGGTCTCACACACTATAGTCTCGCACTCTTAGTCTCACACACTATAGTCTCACACACAAAAGTCTCACAAACTATAGTCTCTCACACTCTATAGTCTCAAACACTGTAATCTCACTCACAATAGACTCGCACACTATAGAATCGCACACTATAGTCTCACACACTGTTATCTCACACACTATAGTCTCGCACACTATTGTCTCGCACACTATTTTCTCTCACACTGTAGTCTCACGCACTATAGTCTCGCACACTGTAGTCTCGCACATTGTAGACCCTCACTATAGTCTCACGCACTGTAGTCTCCGACACTGTAGTCTCAAAAACTATAGTCTTACACACTAAAGTCTCAAATACTGTAGTCTCAAATACTGTAGTCTCACGCACTGCAGTCTAACACGCACTTTAGTCTCACACACTGTATTCTCACACACTGTAATCTCACACACTATAATCTCACACACTATAGTCTCACACACTGTAATCTCACACTATAGTCTCACACACTATAGCCTAGCACACTATTGTCTCGTACACTATTTTCTCGCACACTTGAGACTCGCGCACTATTGTCTCGCACACTGTAGTCTCACACACTGTAGTCTCACACACTATAGTCTCAAATTCTGTAGTCTCAAATACTGTAGTCTCACACACAGTAGTCTCACACACTGTACTCTCACACACTGTTGTCTCGCACACAATAGTCTCACACACCATAGTCTCAAGCACTGTAGTCAATCATTGTGGTCTCGCACACTGATGTCTCTCATACTATAGTTTCACACACTATAGTCTCACACACTAGACTCTCACACACTGTAGTCTCACACACTATAGTCTCAAACACTGCTGTCTCAAACACTGTAGTCTCTCTCTATAGTCTCACCACTATAGACTCACATACTGTACTCTCACACACTAGAGTCTCTCACACTGTACTCTATCAAACTACAGTCTCACACACTGTAGTCTCACACAATATAGTGTGAGATTACACTATATTGTCTAACACTATAGTCTCAGACACTGTAGTTTAACACACTATAGTATCACACACTGTAGTTTCACACACTATAGTCTCTCACACTGTAGTCTCAAACACTATAGTCTCACACTCTGTTGTCTCACAAACTATAATCTCGCACACTATAGTCTAGTATAGTATAGTGTCTAACACTGTAGTCTCACACACTTTAGTCTCAAACACTATAGTCTCAAACATTGTAGTCTCACACACTATAGTCTCACAAACTATAGTCTCAAATTCTGTAGTCTCCCATACATTAGTCTCAAACACTATAGTCTCACACACTGTACTCTCACACACTATAATTTCACATACTCTAGACTCACACACTATAGTCTCACACACTAGAGTCTCACACACTATAGTCTCCCATTCTGTAGTCTCAACCACTGTAGTCTCACACACAATAGTCTCAAACACTGTTGTCTCGCACACTGTAGACTTACCACTATTGTCTCACACATTGTTGTCTCACACACTGTACTCTCGAACTCTGTAGTCTCACACATTGTAGTCTCACACACTATAGTTTCAGACACTATGGTCTCACACACTATAGTCTCGCACTCTTAGTCTCACACACTATAGTCTCACACACAAAAGTCTCACAAACTATAGTCTCTCACACTCTATAGTCTCAAACACTGTAATCTCACTCACAATAGACTCGCACAATATAGAATCGCACACTATAGTCTCACACACTGTTATCTCACACACTATAGTCTCGCATGCTATTGTCTAGCACACTATTTTCTCTCACACTGTATTCTCACGCACTATAGTCTCGCACACTGTAGTCTCGCACATTGTAGACCCTCACTATAGTCTCACACACTGTAGTCTCCGACACTGTAGTCTCAAAAACTATAGTCTTACACACTAAAGTCTTACACACTAAAGTCTCAAATACTGTAGTCTCAAATACTGTAGTCTCACACACTGTAGTTTAACAGGCACTTTAGTCTCACACACTGTATTCTCACACACTGTAATCTCACACACTATATTCTCACACACTTTTGTTTCGCATTCTTTAGTCTCGCACACAATATTCTCACACACAATATTTTCAAACACCGTAGTCTCACACACTTTAATCTCGCACACTATAGTCTCACACATTGTAGTCTCACACATTACAGTCTCGCACACTGTACTCTCGAACTCTGTAGTCTCACACACTAGTCTCCCACACTGTAGTCTCACACACTATTGATTCACACACTACAGTCTGCACACTGTAGTCTCGAACTCTGTAGTCTCACACACTAGTCTCCCACACTGTATTCTCACACACTATAGATTCACACACTGTAGTCTCTTACAATGTAGTCTTACAAAAAATAGCCTGTATAGTCTCACACACTATAGTGTCACACACTATAGTCTCACACACTCTAGTCTCAAACTCTGTAATCTCACAAACTGTAGTCTCACATACTATAGTTTCGCACACTATAGTCTCACACACTGTAGTCTCACACAATATTGTCTCACACACTTTAGTCCCACAAACTATAGTCTCACACACTATGGTCTCAAACACTGTAGTCTCATAAACTGTAGTTTCACACACTATAGTCTCACACACTGTATTCTCGCACATTAATTTCTCGCACACTGTAGTCTCACAGGCTATAGTCTCAAATAATGTAGTCTCAAATACTGTAGTCTCACGCAATGTAGTCTTACACACACTTTAGGTTCACACACTTGAGTTTCACACACTGTAGTCTCACACACTATAGACTCGCACACTATTGTCTCGCACTCTTTAGTCTCGCACACAATATTCTCACCCACAATATTTTCACAATTCCTAGTCTCACACACTGTAATCTCGCACGCTATAGTCTCAAACACTGTAATCTCACACACTATAGTGTTACACACACTACAGTCTCGAACTCTATAGTCTCACACACTAGTCTCACACACTCTAGTCTCACACCCTGTATTCTTACACACAATATTCTCGCACACTATTGTCTCGCTCTCTGTAGTCTCACACACTATAGTCTCACACAAAAAAGTCTCACATACTGTAGTCTCACACACTGTAGTCTCACATACTATAGTGTCAAACACTGTAGTCTCACGTACTGTAGTCTTAACACTTTAGACTCACACATAGTAGTCTCACACACTGTGCTCTCGAACACTGTAATATCACACACTGTAGTCTCACACACTATAATTTCGGACACTATGGTCTCACACACTATAGTCTCACACACTGTAATCTCACACACTTTAGTCTCACACATGATAGTCTCAAACATTGTAGTCTCACAAACTATATTCTCACATACTGTAGTCTCACACACTGTAGTCTAACACACTATGGTCTCACAAGCTATAGTTTCGCACACTATAATCTCTCACACTATAGTGTCTAACACTATAGTCTCACACACTATAGTCTCACACACTGTACTTTCAAAAACTGTAGTCTCACACACTGTAGTCTGGCACACTAGTTTTGGACACTTTAGTCTCACACACTACAGTCTCACATACTGTAGTCTCACACGCTGTAGTCTCACACACTATAGTCTCACACACTACAGTCTCGCACACTATGGTCTCTCACACTATAGTGTCAAACACAATAGTCTCACACTCTGTAGTCTCGCACATAATTTTCTAGCACACTGTAGTCTAACGCACTGTAGTCTCGCACACTGTAGTCATCACACTATAATCTCAAATATTGTAGTTTCAAATACTGAAGTCTGACACACTGCAGTCTTACACACACAATATTTTCACAAACCCTAGTCTCACACACTGTAGTCTCACACACTGTAATCTCGCACGCTATTGTCTCACACACTGTAAATTCACACACTATAGTGTTACACACTATAGTCTCGAACTCTATAGTCTCACACACTAGTCCAACACACTGTAGTCTCACACCCTGTATTCTTACACACTATATTCTCGCACACATTTGCTTGCTCTTTGTAGTCTCGCACACTATAGTCTCGCATACTATAGTCTCGCACACTCTAGTCTCACACACTGTAGTCTTACACACTATAGTCATCATACACTATAGTCACACACACTGTAGTCTCACATACTGTAGTATCACGCACTATAGTTTCACACAATGTAGTCTCACACAATGCAGTCTCACACACTGTAGTCTCACACTCTATATTCTCACACACTGTAGTCTCACACACTGTAGTCTCACACACTATAGTTCACACACTGTAGTCTCACACACTGTAATTTCAAACACTGTAGTCTCACACACTATAGTCTCGAACACTATAGTATCACAAAGTGTAATCTCACACACTATAGTGTTACACACTATAATCTCGCACACTATTGTCTCGCACACAATTTTCTCGCACACTGTAGTCTCGCACATTATACACCCTTGACAATAGTCTCTCACACTGTCGTCTCACACACTCTAGTCTCACACAGTATAGTCTCACACACTGTACTCTCACACACTGTAGTCTCACACACTGTAGTCTCACACACTATAGTCTCAAATACTGTTGTCTCAAACACTGTAGCCTTACACACTGTAGTGTCACACACTATAGTCTCAAATACTGTAGTCTCTAACACTGTAGTCTCACACGCTGTAGTCTAACACACACTGTAGTTTCACACACTTAAGTCTCACACACTGTAGTCTCACTCTCTATAGTCTCACACACTATAGTCTCACACACACTATAGTCTCAAAAACTATAGTTTCACGCACTATAGTCTCACACACTGTACTCTCACGCACTGTAGTCTAAAACACTGTAGTCTCACACACTATTGCCTCACACACTGTTGTCTCGCACACTATAGTGTAACACACTATAGTCTCAAACACTGTTGTCTCGCACACTATAGTGTAACACACTATAGTCTCAAACACTGTAGTCTCACACATTGTAGTCTTAGACAATATAGTCTCACACACTGTAGTCTCACATACTGTTGTCTCAACCACTGTAGTATTTGTCTCACACACTATTGTCTCACACACTATAGTCTCACACACTGTAGTCTCACACACTGTAGTCTCACACACTATAATCTCACACACTATAGTCTCTTGCACTATAGTTTCAAACACTGCAGTCTCACACACTATTGTCAGATGCACTATAGTCTCAAACACTGTAGTCTCACACACTAGATTCTTACACAATGAAGTCTCACACACTCTAGTCTCGCACACTATAGACTCTCACACTATAGTCTCACACAATGTAGTCTCACGCACTGTAGTCTCACACACTATCGTCTCACACATTATAGTCTCACACGCTGTAGTCTCACACAATATAGTCTCAAACAATATAGTCTCAAACTCTATAGTTTCACACACTGTAGTTTCACACACTATAGTCTCGCAGACTGTAGTCTCATTCACTATAGTCTCACTCACTATAGTCTCACACACTATAGTTTCACACACTGCAGTCTCACAAACTATTGTCTCACACACTATAGTCTCTCACACTGTAGTCTCACACAATATAGTCTCATACACTATTCTCTCACGCACTATAGTCTCACAAACTGTAGTCTCACTCACTATAGTCTTACACACTATAGTCTCACACACTATAGTCTCACACACTGTAGTCTCACACACAATAGTTTCACACAGTATAGTCTCACGCTCAATAGTCTCACACACTGTACTCTCACACACTGTAGTTTCACACACTGTAGTCTCAAACACTGTAGTCTTATACACTGTAGTCTCACACACTGTATTCTCAAACGCTGTACTCTCGTACAATAAAGTCTCACGCACTATAGTCTCACACATTATAGTCTCAAACAGTGAAGTCTCAAACTCTGTTGTCTCACACACTATAGTCTCAAAAACTGTACTCTAACACACACTGTAATCTCACCCGTTGTGCTCTCACACACTGTAGTCTCGAACACTGTAGTCTCACACTATAGTCACAAACACTATAGTCTCACAATCTATTGTCTCACACACTATAGTCTCAAAAACTGTATTCTCACACACTTTAGTCTCATACACTATAGTCTCACACATTATAGTCTCACACACTGTAGTCTCACATAATATAGTCTCGAACACTATGGTCTCAAACTCTGTAGTTTCACACACTGTAGTTTTACACACTATAGTCCCACTGACTGTAGTCTCACACACTATAGTCTCACACACTATAGCCTCACACACTATAGTTTCAAACACTGCAGTCACACACTATTGTCTGATGCACTATAGTCTCACACACTGTAGTCTTACTCACTATAGTCTCACACACTATACTCTCACACACCATAGTCTCACACACTAATGTCTCAAGCACTATAGTCTCACACACTGTAGTCTCACTCTCTATAGTCTCACACACACTATACTCTCACAAACTATAGTCTCGCGCACTATAGCCTCACACACTGTACTCTCACACACTGTAGTCTCACACACTGTAGTCTAAAACACTGTAGTCTCACGCTCTGTAGTCTCAAACACTGTTGTCTCGCACACTATAGTGTCACACACTATACTCTCAAACACTGTAGTCTCACACATTGTAGTCTTAGACACAATAGTCTCACCCACTGTAGTCTCACATACTGTTGTCTCAACCACTGTAGTATTTGTCTCACACACTGTTGTCTCACACACTATAGTCTAACACACTGTAGTCTAACACATTGTTGTCTCACACACTATAGTCTCACACACTATAGTCTCTTGCACTGTAGTCACAAACACTGTAGTCTCACACAATGTACTCTCACACACTTGATTCTTGCACACTGAAGTCTCACACACTTTAGTCTCGCACACTATAGTCTCTCACACTATAGTCTCACACAATGTAGTCTCACACATTGTAGTCTCACATAATATAGTCTCGAACACTATGGCCTCAAACTCTGTAGTTATACACACTGTAGTTTCACACACTATAGTCTCAATGACTGTAGTCTCACACACTATAGTCTCACACACTATAGCCTTACACACTATAGTTTCAAACACTGCTGTCTCACACACTATTGTCTGATGCAATATAGTCTCACACACTGTAGTCTCATTCTCTATAGTCTCACACACTATAGTCTCACACTCACTATAGTCTCAAAAACTATAGTTTCACGCACTATAGTCTCACACACTGTACTCTCACGCACGGTAGTCTAGAACACTGTAGTCTCACACACTATTGCCTCACACACTGTTGTCTCGCACACTATAGTGTCACACACTATAGTCTCAAACACTGTAGTCTCACACATTGTAGTCTTAGACACTATAGTCTCACACACTGTAGTCTCACATACTGTTGTCTCAACCACTGTAGTATTTGTCTCACACACTATTGTCTCACACACTATAGTCTCACACACTGTAGTCTCACACACTGTAGTCTCACACACTATAGTCTCACACACTATAGTCTCTTGCAGTGTAGTCTCAAACACTGTAGTCTCACAGAATGTACTCTCACACACTAGATTATTACACACTGAAGTCTCACACACTCTAGTCTCGCACACTATAGTCTCTCACACTATAGTCTCACACAATGTAGTCTCACACACTGTAGTCACACACACTATAGTTTCACACACTATAGCCTCACACACTAGAGTCTCAAAAACTGTAATCTCACACACTGTAGTCTCACACACTCTAGTCTCACACATTATAGTCTCACACGCTGTAGTCTCACACAATATAGTCTCAAACAATATAGTCTCCAACTCTATAGTTTCACACACTGTAGTTTCACACACTATAGTCTCGCAGACTGTAGTCTCATTCACTATAGTCTCACTCACAATAGTCTCACACACTATAGTCTCACACACTGCAGTCTCACAAACTATAGTCTCACACACTATAGTCTCTTACACTGTAGTCTCACACAATATAGTCTCACACACTATTCTCTCACGAACTATAGTCTCACAAACTGTAGTCTCACTCACTATAGTCTCACACACTATTGTCTCACACACTATAGTCTCACACACTATAGTCTCACACACAATAGTTTCTACACAGTATAGTCTCACGCTCAATAGTCTCACACACTGTACTCTCACACACTGCAGTTTCACACACTGTAGTCTCAAACACTGTAGACTTAAACACTGTAGTCTCACACACTGTAGTCTCAAACGCTGTAGTCTCGCACAATATAGTCTCACGCACTATAGTCTCACACACAATAGTCTCAAACAGTGTAGTCTCAAACTCTGTTGTCTCACACACTATAGTCTCAAAAACTGTACTCTAACACACACTGTAGTCTCACACGTTGTGCTCTCACACACTGTAGTCTCAAACACTGTATTCTCACACTATAGTCACAAACACTGTAGTCTCACGCACTATAGTCACAGCCACTATAGTCTCACAATCTATTGTCTCACACACTATAATCTCAAAAACTGTAATCTCACACACTTTAGTCTCACACACTATAGTCTCACACATTATAGTCTCACACACTGTAGTCTCACATAATATAGTCTCGAACACTATGGTCTCAAACTCTGTAGTTTCACACACTGTAGTTTTACACACTATAGTCCCACTGACTGTAGTCTCACACACTATAGTCTCACACACTATAGCCTCACACACTATAGTTTCAAACACTGCAGTCTCACACACTATTGTCTGATGCACTATAGTCTTACACACTGTAGTCTTGCTCACTATAGTCTCACACACTATACTCTCACACACTATAGTCTCACACACTATAGTCTCACACACTGTAGTCTCACTCACTATTGTCTCACACACTATAGTCTCGCACACTATAGTCTCACACCCTGCAGTTACACACACTATTGTTTCACACAATATAGTCTCACACACTGTAGTCTCACACACCATAGTCTCACACACTAATGTCTCACGCACTATAGTCTCAGAGACTGTAGTCTCACTCTCTATAGTCTCACACACATTATAGTCTCACAAACTATAGTCTCGCGCACTATAGTCTCACACACTGTACTCTCACACACTGTAGTCTCACACACTGTAGTCTAAAACACTGTAGTCTCACGCTCTGTAGTCTCACACACCGTTGTCTCGCACACTATAGTGTCACACACTATACTCTCAAACACTGTAGTCTCACACATTGTAGTCTTAGACACAATAGTCTCACACACTGTAGTCTCACATACTGTTGTCTCACACACTATAGTCTCACACACTGTAGTCTCACACATTGTAGTCTCACACACTATAGTCTCACACACTATAGTTTCTTGCACTGTAGTCACAAACACTGTAGCCTCACACAATGTACTCTCACACACTTGATTCTTGCACACTGAAGTCTCACACACTTTAGTCTCGCACACTATAGTCTCTCACACTATAGTCTCACACAATGTAGTCTCACACACTGTAGTTACACACACTATAGTCTCACACAATGTAGTCTCACACACTGTAGTTACACACACTATAGTCTCACACACTATAGCCTCACACACTATACTCTCAAAAACTGTAATCTCACACACTGTAGTCTCACACACTATAGTCTCACACACTATAGTCTCTTGCACTGTAGTCTCAAACACTGTAGTCTCACACAATGTAGTCTCACTCACTATTGTCTCACACACTAAAGTCTGTCACACTGCAGTCTCACACACTACTGTCTAACACACTATAGTCACACACACTGTAGTCTCAAACACTTTAGTCTCAAACACTATAGTCTCACGCACTAGTCTCAAACACTGTAGTCTCACACACTGTAGTCTCAAAGACTGTAGTCTCAAACACTGTAGTTGCACACTCTATAGTCTCACACACTGTTGTCTCGCATACTATAGTCTCACACACTATAGTCTCAAACACTGTAGTCTCAAACTTTGTAGTCTCACACACTATAGTCTCAAAAACTGTACTCTAACACACACTGGAGTCTCATACACTGTACTCTCACACACTGTAGTCTCAAACACTGTAGGGTCACACACTGAAGTCTCATTCACTACAGTCTCAAACACTGTAGTCTCACACACTATAGTCTCAAACACTGTAGTCTCACACTCTATTGTCTCACACACACTATAGTCTCAAAAACTGTAATCTCACCCACTGTAGTCTCACACACTATAGTCTCACGCATTATAGTCTCACACATTGTAGTCTCACATAATATAGTCTCGAACCCCATAGTCTAAAACTCTGTTGTTTCACACACTGTAGTTTCACACACTATAGTCTCACTGACAGTTGTTTCACACACTATAGTCTCACACACTGTAGTCTTACACACTATAGTTTCACACACTGCAGTCTCACACACTATTGTTTCATGCACTATAGTCTCACACACTGTAGTCTTGTTCACTATAGTCTCACACACTATAGTCTCACACACTATAGTCTCACGCACTATAGTCTCACACACTATAGTCTCACACCCTAAAGTCTCACTCACTATTGTCTCACACACTATAGTCTCGCACACTATAGTCTCACACACTGCAGTCTCACATACTATTGTCTCACACACTATAGACTCACACACTGTAGTCTCACACACTAGTCTCATACACTAATTCTCACGCTCTATAGTCTCACACACTGTAGTCTCACTTTCAATAGTCTCACACATTATAGTCTCACAAACTATAGTCTCACGCACAATAGTCTCACACACTGTACTCTCACACACTGTGGTCTCACACACTGAAGTCTCAAACACTGTAGTCTCACACACTTTGGTCTCACACACTGTTTTCTCGCACACTATATTGTCACACACTATAGCCTCAAACACTGTAGTCTCACACATTGTAGTCTTCGACACTATAGTCTAACACACTGTAGTCTCACACACTGTGTCTCACTCACTTTAGTCTCGCACAGTATAGTCTCTCACACTGTAGTCTCACACACTGTAGTCACACACACTATAGTCTCACACATTATAGCCTCACACACTTTAGTCTCAAAAACTGTAATCTCACACACTGTAGTCTCACACATTATAGTCTCACACATTATAGTCTCACACGCTATAGTCTCCCACAATATAGTCTCAAAATCTATAGTCTCAAACTCTGTAGTTTCACACACTTTAGTTTCACACACTATAGTCTCACAGACTGTAGTCTCACTCACTATAGTCTCACACAGTATAGTCTCACACAATATAGTCTCACACACTATAGTCTCACACACTGTAGTCTCACACACTATAGTCTCACATACTGCAGGCTCACACACTATTGTCTCACACACTATTCCCTCACGCACTCTAGTCTCACACACACTGTACTCTCACACACTGTAGTATCACACACTGTAGTCTCACACACTGTAGTCTCAAACACTGTAGTCTCACACACTATAATCGCACACACTGTTGTCTCACACACTGCAGTCTCACACACTATTGTCTCACGCACTATAGTCTCACACACTGTAGTCTCACTCACTGTAGTCTCACTCACTATAGCCTCACACACTATAGTCTCACGCAATATAGTCTCACACACTGTAGTCTCACTCACTATAGTCTCATTTACTATAGTCTCGCACACTATAGTCTCACACACTGCAGTCTCACACACTATTGTCTCACACACTATTCCCTCACGCACTATAGTCTCACACACACTGTAGTCTCACTCACTATAGTCTCACACACTATAGTCTCACACACTATAGTCTCACACATTAAGGTCTCACACACTATAGTCTCACGCACTATAGTCTCACACACTGTACTCTCACACACTGTAGTCTCACACACTGTAGTCTCAAACACTGTAGACTCAAACACTGTAGTCTCACACACTGTAGTCTTATACGCTGTAGTCTCACACAATATAGTCTCAATCACTATAGTCTCAAACTCTGTAGTTTCACACACTGTAGTTTCACACACTATAGTCTCACTCACTGTAGTCTCACACACTATAGTCTCTCTCAGTATTGTCTCACACACTATAGTCTCACACACTGTAGTCTCACTATATGCTCACACACTATAGTCTCACACACTGTAGTCTCACACACTGTAGTCTCACAGACTATAGTCTCACACACTATAATCTCTTGGACTGTAGTCTCAAACACTGCAGTCTCACACATTGTACTCTCGCACACAAGATTCTTACACACTGTAGTCTCACACACTTTAGTCTCGCACACTATAGTCTCTCACACTATAGTCTCACACAATGTAGTCTCACACACTGTAGTCACACACACTATAGTCTCACACACTATAACCTCACACACTTTAGTCTCAAAAACTGTAATCTCACACACTGTAGTCACACACATTATTCTCTTATGCACTATAGTCTCACACTGTAGTCTCACTTACTATAGTCTCACACTATAGTCTCACACACTATAGTCTCACACACAATAGTTTCAAACACTATAGTCTCACACAATATAGTCTCACACACTGTAGTCTCACACACTGTAGTCTCAAACACTGTAGTCTCAAACACTGTAGTCTCTCACACTGTAGTTTCAAACTCTGTTGTCTCGCACACTATAGTATCACACACTATAGTCTCAAACACTGTAGTCTCACACACTGTAATCTCTCACACTATACTCTCACACACTATAGTCTCTCACACTATAGTCTCACACAATGTAGTCTCAAACACTATAGTCTCACACACTGGTCTTTTACACACTGTTGTCTCGCACACTATAGTCTCACACACTATAGTCTCAAACCCTTTAGTCTCAAACACTGTAGTCTCACACACTGTAATCTCTCACACTATAGTCTCGCACACTATACTCTCTTACACTATAGTCTCTAACACTATAGTCTCACACAATGTAGTGTCAAACACTGTTGTCTCACACATTGTAGTCTCACACACTGTTGTCTCGCACACTACAGTCTCACACCCTATAGTCTCAAATACTGTAGTCTCAAACACTGTAGTCTCACACACTGTAATCTCTCACACAGTAGTCTCTCACACTATACTCTCACACACTATAGTCTCTCACACTATAGTCTCACACAATGTAGTCTCAAACACTGTAGTCTCACACACTGTAGTCTTACACACTGTTGTCCAGCACACTATAGTTTCACACACTATAGTCTCAAATACTGTAGTCTCACACACTGTAATCTCTCACACTATAGTCTCGCACACTACAGTCTCTAACACTATAGTCTCACACAATGTAGTCTCAAACACTGTTGTCTCACACATTGTAGTCTCACACACTGTTGTCTCGCACACTATAGTCTCACACACTATAGGCTCACACACTGTACTCTCACTCACAAGAGTCTCACACACTGTTTTCTCACACTATAGTCTCAAACACTATTGTCTCACTCACAGTAGTCTCAGACACTGTAAACTCACACACGATTGTCTCACATACTATAGTCTCACACACTGTACTCTCACACACTATAGTCTCACACACTGTACTTTCACACACACTAGAGTCTCACACACTGTACTCTATCACACTAGTCTCACACACACACTTAGTATCACACACTGTAGTCTCACACACTATAGACTTACACACTGTAGTCTCACACACTGTAGTTTTAAACACTGTAGGCTCACACACTGTAGTCTCATTCACTATAGTCTCACACACTATAGTCTCAAAAACTATACTCTTTCACACTGTAGTCGCACACTCTAGTCTCATCACTATAGTCTCACACACTAAAGTCTCACACATTATAGTCTAACACACTATTGTCGAAAACATTGTAGTTTCACACACTATAGTCTCGAACACTATAGTCTTATCACTATAGTCTCACACACTGTAGTCTCACACACTGTTGTTGCAAACTCTGTAGTCTCACACGCTATAGTGTCAAAAAATGTACTCACACACTGTACTCTCACGCACTGTTGTCTCTAGTCTCATTCAATATAGACTCACACACTAGAGTCTTACACACTGTAGTCTCACACACTGTAGTCTCACACACTGTTGTCTCGCACACTATAGTCTCACACACTATAGTTTCAAACACTGTAATCTCAAACCCTGTAGTCTCATGCACTGCAGTCTCACACACTGTTGTCTTGCACACTATAGTCTCTCACACTATAGTCTCAAACACTGTAGTCTCAAACACTATAGTCTCACACTCTGTAGTCTCTCACTCTATAGTCTCACACACTGTTGTCTCGCACACTATAGTCTCACACACTATAGTCTCATACACTGTAGTCTCAAACTCTGTAGTCTCTCTCACTATAGTCTCAAAAACTGTACTCAAACACATACTGTAGTCACACACACTGTACTCTCACACACTGTAGTCTCAAACACTGTAAGGTCAGACACTGTAATCTCATACACTATAGTCTCAAACTCTGTAGTTTCACACACTGTAGTTGCACACACTATAGTCTCACTGACTGTAGTCTCACACACTATAGTCTCACACACTGTAGTCTCACTCACTATAGTCTCATTTACTATAGTCTCACACACTATAGTCTCACACACTGCAGTCTCACACACACTGTAGTCTCACTCACTATAGTCTCACACACTATAGTCTCACACACTAAGGTCTCACACACTATAGTCTCACGCACTATAGTCTCACACCTTGTACTCTCACACACTGTAGTCTCACACACTGTAGTCTCAAACACTGTGGTCTCAAACACTTTAGTCTCACACACTGTAGTCTTACACGCTGTAGTCTCACACAATATAGTCTCAATCACTATAATCTCAAACTCTGTAGTTTCACACACTGTAGTTTCATACTATAGTCTCTCTCAGTATTGTCTCACACACTATAGTCTCACACACTGTATTCTCACTCACTATAGGCTCACACACTATAGTCTCACACACTATAGTCTTACACACTGCAGTCTCACACACTATTGTCTCTCACACTATTGGCACACACACTGTAGTCTCACACACTATAGTCTCACACACTATTCTCTTACGCACTATAGTCTCACACACTATAGTCTTACACACTGCAGTCTCACACACTATTGTCTCTCACACTATTGTCTCACACACTATACTCTCACACACTGTATTCTCAGTCACTATAGGCTCACACACTATAGTCTTACAGCCTGCAGTCTCACACACTATTGTATCTCACACTATTGTCACACACACTGTAGTCTCACTCACTATAGTCTCACACACTATAGTCTCACACACTATAGTCTCAAACACTGTAGTCTCAAACACTGTAGTCTCACACACTGTAGTCTCATACTCTGTTGTCTCGCACACTATAGTGTCACACACTATAGTCTCAAACACTGTAGTCTCACACACTGTAATCTCTCACACTATACTCTCACACACTATAGTCTCTCACACTATAGTCTCACAGAATGTAGTCTCAAACACTGTAGTCTCACACACTGTAGTCTTACACACTGTTGTCTAGCACACTATAGTCTCACACACTATAGTCTCAAATACTGTAGTCTCACACACTGTAATCTCTCACACTATAGTCTCGCACACTACAGTCTCTAACACTATAGTCTCACACAATGTAGTCTCAAACACTGTTGTCTCACACATTGGTGTCTCACACACTGTTGTCTTGCACACTATAGTCTCACACACTACAGGCTCACACACTGTACTCTCACTCACTAGAGTCTCACACACTGTGTTCTCACACTATAGTCTCAAACACTAATGTCTCACACTCAATAGTCTCACACACTAAGGTCTCACACACTATAGTCTCACGCAGTATAGTCTCACACTGTACTCACACACGCTGTAGTCTCACTCACTATAGTCTCACACACTATAGTCTCACACACTAAGGTCTCACACACTATAGTCTCACGCACTATAGTCTCACAGACTGTACTCTCACACACTATAGTCTCACACACTGTAGTCGCAAACACTGTAGTCTCACACAATATATTCTCAATCACTATAGTCTGAAACTCTGTAGTTTCACACACTGTAGTTTCATACACTATAGTCTTACTCACTCTAGTCTCACACACTGTAGTCTCTCTCAGTATTGTCTCACACACAATAGTCTCACACACTGTAGTCTCACTCACTATAGGCTCACACACTATATTCTCACACACTATAGTCTTACACACTGCAGTCTCACACACTATTGTCTCTCACACTATAGTCACACACACTGTAGTCTCACACACTATAGTCTCACACACTATTCTCTTATGCACTATAGTCTCACACTGTAGTCTCACGCAATATAGTCTCACACACTATAGTCTCACACACTGTAGTCTCAAACACTGTAGTCTCACACTCTGTAGTCTCAAACTCTGTTGTCTCGCACACTATAGTGTCACATACTATAGTCTCAAACACTGTAGTCTCACACACTGTAATTTCTCACACTATACTCTCACACACTATAGTTTCTCTTACTATAGTCTCACACAATGTAGTCTCAAACACTGTAGTCTCATACACTGTAGTCTTACATACTGTTACCTCGCACACTATAGTCTCACACCCTATAGTCTCAAACACTATAGTCTCAAACACTGTAGTCTCACACACTGTAATTTCTCACACTATAGGCTCACACACTGTACTCTCACTCACTAGAGTCTCACACACTGTTTTCTCACACTATAGTCTCAATCACTATTGTCTCACACACAATAGTCTCACACACTGTTGTCTCAAACCATGTAGTGTCACACACTGAAGTCTCAGACACTGTAGTCTCACACACGATTGTCTCACATACTATAGTCTCACACACTGTACTCTCACACACTATAGTCTCACACACTGTACTCTCACACACACTAGAGTCTCACACACTGTACTCTATCACACTAGTTTCACACACACACTTAGTATCACACACTGTAGGCTCACACACTATAGACTTACACACTGTAGTCTCACACACTGTAGTTTCAAACACTGTAGGCTCACACACTGTAGTCTCCCTCACTATAGTCTCACACACTATAGTTTCAAAAACTATACTCTTGCACACTGTAGTCGCACAGACTATAGTCTCGAACTCTATAGTCTCATCACTATAGTCTCACACACTGTAGTCTCACACACTGTCGTTGCAAACTCTGTAGTCTCACACACTATAGTGTCAAAAAATGTACTCACACACTGTAGTCTCATGCACTGTAGTCTCTCACACTATAGTCTCACACACTATAGTCTCACACACTATAGTCTCACACACTATAGTCTCACACAATATAGTCTCACACACTAGAGTCTTACACACTGAAGTCTCACACACTTAGTTTCGCCCACTGTATTCTGTCACACTATAGTCTCACACACTGTAGTCTCAGTCACTATAGGCTCACACACTATAGTCTTACAGACTGCAGTCTCACACACTATTGTCTCTCACACTATTGTCACTCACACTGTAGTCTCACTCACTATAGTCTCACACACTGTGTTCTCACACTATAGTCTCAAACACTATTGTCTCACACTCAATAGTCTAACACACTAAGGTCTCACACACTATAGTCTCACGCACTATAGTCTCACACTGTACTCACACACGCTGTAGTCTCACTCACTATAGTCTCACACACTATAGTCTCAAACACTAAGGTCTCACACACTATAGTCTCACGCACTATAGTCTCACAGACTGTACTCTCACACACTATAGTCTCACACACTGTAGTCTCAAACACTGTAGTCTCAAACACTGTAGTCTCACACACTGTAGTCTTACACGCTGTAGTCTCACACAATATAGTCTCAATCACTATAGTCTCAAACTCTGTAGTTTCACACACTGTAGTTTCATACACTATAGTCTCACTCACTCTAGTCTCACACACTATAGTCTCTCTCAGTATTGTCTCACACACTATAGTCTCACACACTGTATTCTCACTCACTATAGGCTCACACACTATAGTCTCACACACTATAGTCTTACACACTGCAGTCTCACACACTATTGTCTCTCACACTATTGTCACACACACTGTAGTCTCACACACTATAGTCTCACACACTATTCTCTTACGCACTATAGTCTCACACACTATAGTCTTACACACTGCAGTCTCACACACTATTGTCTCTCACACTATTGTCTCACACACTATACTCTCACACACTGTATTCTCAGTCACTATAGGCTCACACACTATAGTCTTACAGACTGCAGTCTCACACACTATTGTCTCTCACACTATTGTCACACACACTGTAGTCTCACTCACTATAGTCTCACACACTATAGTCTCACACACTATAGTCTCAAACACTGTAGTCTCAAACACTGTAGTCTCACACACTGTAGTCTCATACTCTGTTGTCTCGCACACTATAGTGTCACACACTATAGTCTCAAACACTGTAGTCTCACACACTGTAATCTCTCACACTATACTCTCACACACTATAGTCTCTCACACTATAGTCTCACACAATGTGGTCTCAAACACTGTAGTCTCACACACTGTAGTCTTACACACTGTTGTCTAGCACACTATAGTCTCACACACTATAGTCTCAAATACTGTAGTCTCACACACTGTAATCTCTCACACTATAGTCTCGCACACTACAGTCTCTAACACTATAGTCTCACACAATGTAGTCTCAAACACTGTTGTCTCACACATTGGTGTCTCACACACTGTTGTCTCGCACACTATAGTCTCACACACTATAGGCTCACACACTGTACTCTCACTCACTAGAGTCTCACACACTGTGTTCTCACACTATAGTCTCAAACACTATTGTCTCACACTCAATAGTCTCACACACTAAGGTCTCACACACTATAGTCTCACTCACTATAGTCTCACACTGTACTCACACACGCTGTAGTCTCACTCACTATAGTCTCACACACTATAGTCTCACACACTAAGGTCTCACACACTATAGTCTCACGCACTATAGTCTCACAGACTGTACTCTCACACACTATAGTCTCACACACTGTAGTCTCAAACACTGTAGTCTCAAACACTGTAGTCTCACACACTGTAGTCTTACACGCTGTAGTCTCACACAATATAGTCTCAATCACTATAGTCTCAACCTCTGTAGTTTCACACACTTTAGTTTCATACACTATAGTCTCACTCACTCTAGTCTCACACACTATAGTCTCTCTCAGTATTGTCTCACACACTATAGTCTCACACACTGTAGTCTCACTCACTATAGGCTCACACACTATATTCTCACACACTATAGTCTTACACACTGCAGTCTCACACACTATTGTCTCTCACACTATAGTCACACACACTGTAGTCTCACACACTATAGTCTCACACACTATTCTCTTATGTACTATAGTCTCACGCAATATAGTCTCACACACTATAGTCTCACACACTGTAGTCTCAAACACTGTAGTCTCACACTCTGTAGTCTCAAACTCTGTTGTCTCGCACACTATAGTGTCACATACTATAGTCTCAAACACTGTAGTCTCACACACTGTAATTTCTCACACTATACTCTCAAACACTATAGTTTCTCTTACTATAGTCTCACACAATGTAGTCTCAAACACTGTAGTCTCACACACTGTAGTCTTACACACTGTTACCTCGCACACTATAGTCTCACACCCTATAGTCTCAAACACTGTAGTCTGACACACTGTAATTTCTCACACTATAGGCTCACACACTGTACTCTCACTCACTAGAGTCTCACACACTGTTTTCTCACACTATAGTCTCAAACACTATTGTCTCACACACAATAGTCTCACACACTGTTGTCTCAAACCATGTAGTGTCACACACTGAAGTCTCAGACACTGTAGTCTCACACACGATTGTCTCACATACTATAGTCTCACACACTGTACTCTCACACACTATAGTCTCACACACTGTACTCTCACACACACTAGAGTCTCACACACTGTACTCTATCACACTAGTTTCACACACACACTTAGTATCACACACTGTAGGCTCACACACTATAGACTTACACACTGTAGTCTCACACACTGTAGTTTCAAACACTGTAGGCTCACACACTGTAGTCTCCCTCACTATAGTCTCACACACTATAGTTTCAAAAACTATACTCTTGCACACTGTAGTCGCACACACTATAGTCTCGAACACTATAGTCTCATCACTATAGTCTCACACACTGTAGTCTCACACACTGTCGTTGCAAACTCTGTAGTCTCACACACTATAGTGTCAAAAAATGTACTCACACACTGTAGTCTCATGCACTGTAGTCTCTCACACTATAGTCTCACACACTATAGTCTCACACAATATAGTCTCACACACTATAGTCTCACACAATATTGTCTCACACACTAGAGTCTTACACACTGAAGTCTCACACACTGTTGTCTCGCACACTATAGTCTCACACACTATAGTTTCAAACACTGTAGTCTCAAACCCTGTAGTCTCACACACTGCAGTCTCACACACTGTTGTCTCGCACACTATAGTCTCTCACACTATAGTCACAAACACTGTAGTCTCAAACACTACAGTCTCACACTCTGTAGTCTCTCACTCTATAGTCTCACACACTGTTGTCTCGCACACTATAGTCTCACACACTATAGTCTCATACGCTGTAGTCTCAAACTCTGTAGTCTCTCTCACTATAGTCTCAAAAACTGTACTCTAACTCATAATGTAGTCACACACACTGTACTCTCACACACTGTAGTCTCAAACACTGTAGGGTCAGACACTGTAATCTCATACACTATAGTCTCAAACTCTGTAGTTTCACACACTGTAGTTCCACACACTATAGTCTCACTGACTGTAGTCTCACACACTATAGTCTCACACAATGTAGTCTCACACACTATAGTCTCACACACTGCAGTCTCACACATTGTAGTCTTGCTCACTATAGTCTACCACACTATAATCTCACACACTATAGTCTCACACACTGTAGTCTCACACACTGTAGTCTCACTCACTATTGTCTCACACACTATAGTCTCACACACTGTAGACTTACACACTTCAGTCTTACACCCTATTGTCTCACGCACTATAGTCTCACACACTGAAGTATCTCTCACTATAGTCTCACACACTAGTCTCAAACACACTGTAGTCTCAAACACACTATAGTCTCACAAACTATAGTCTCACGCACTATAGTCTCACACACTGTAATCTCACACACTGTAGTCTCACACATTGTAGTCTCAAACACTGTAGTGTCACACAATGTAGTCTCACACACTGTTGTCTCGCACACTAAAGTGTCACACACTATAGTCTCAAACACTAGTCTCTCACATTGTAATCTTAGACACTATAGTCTCACACATTGTAGTCTCACACACTGTTGTCTCAAGCACTGTAGTATTTTTCTCACACACTGTTGTCTCACACACTATAGTCTCACACACTCTAGTCTCACACACTATAGTCTCACACACTATAGTCTCAAACATTGTAGTCTCACACAATGTACTCTCACATACTAGATTCTTACACACTGTAGTCTCACACACTTTAGTCTGGCACACTATAGTCTCTCACACTATAGTCTCACACAATGTGGTCTCAAAACACGGTAGTCTCACACACTGTTGTCTCGCACACTATAGTCTCACACACTATAGTCTCAAATACTGTAGTCTCAAACACTGTAGTCTCACACTCTGTAATCTCTCACACTAGAGTCTCACACACTGTTGTCTCACACACTATAGTCTCAAACACTATTGTCTTACACACTATAGTCTCACACACAAAAGTCTCACACACTGTTGTCTCAAACAGTGAAGTCTCCCACAATGTAGTCTCAGACACTGTAGTCTCACACACTATTGTCTCCCATACTATAATCTCACACACTATTTTCTCAGACACTGTACTCTCTCACACGAAAGTCTCACACTCTGAATTCGAGCACACTTCAGTCTCACACACACACACTGTAGTCTCACACACTACAGTCTCACACACTATAGTCTCACACACTATAGTCTTGCACACTGTAGTCTCGCCCACTGTATTCTCACACACTGTAGTATCACACACTGTAGTCTCAAAAACTGTAGCTCACACACACTGTAGTCTCACTCACTATAGTCTCACACTATAGTCTCATTAACTGTACTCATACACACTGTAGTCGCACACACTGTAGTTTCATCACTAAAGTCTCACACACTGTAGTCTCACACATTATAATCTCACACATTATAGTCTTGTGGGATATCTGGGCTTGACTCAATTTATTTAATTATTAAATTAATGAAATCATTACGAAGGACCACCCACTTTTAAGAAAAGAGGGAAACTAATAAAAAGTGATCATTAGAAACACAAGGAAGAACCAGTGTCTATGGATAAATATTAGAAAGCATAATCACTTAAATAATTAATGGGCTGTATGGTTAATTAACTCAAGTCAAAGCCTCAAACGCCTACATTTGGGGGGTATTGCTAGAACTTCATATACGTCTAGGAACTAGTGTGGTTCGTGCACCAGTTCATTGTTTGATAAATAATGTTGTGACCAAAATATTAAAGAATCAATAGGAGATTACCAGTAGAAATTATAAAGATTATTAGCATTAGAAAGCAATCATCTAAATAAACACATATTATCTCCAGTGTTCATGACGAGTATTCAATTTGATAGAATCATGAAACAAATAGCAAAAATTGGAGTAATTAAATGTGTACAAAAAGTCTTAGCTTTAAGACGATTTCTATGACATCATTCATGCCTCGTCCTCGTGATCTCAAGAATTCCAAGTAGAAGCTCTTAGAGGTGAATAACGCGAATGTAGGTAACAGCTCGTTGACTCTTCACATACGAGCTGTAATTTAAGGGATATTATGTAGCATTGAACTAGGCTACTTATATCTCAATATTCATGAAATATAAAATAAAAATTAGTGCGGTACTAACGTTGGATTTTTTGTAGTCATTCGATATAACGACAGGCTGCCCACGACATATACAATCTCTAATGATGCATCAAAAAAGAACTATATACTTATCGAAAGGTGCAAATTATGCTGAAGCCTGCAGGTATCACGTCTCAGTCTCAAACTTCCACAATGTCGTACACGTGGTTGATAGCTTGGCTTGAATATCGACGCGTTATTAGTTGACCGAGCACTGCAGATCACGTAGAACAATAATTATTCATTCTGGGTTGAGTATCAGTGTAATTCTTGCTGATAATCCCAACGTCACGTGTCTCAGACTCTGACGCCACGACCTTTGTTGCTCAATTCCGCAACACGAGTTCACCACTCCACACACACAATGGCGTCTCCCCTCCTCCAACCCGCGTTCCCGCATTCACCACAGAAATTATTTATCACGAATAATATTATTTTGCGCAATTGTGGCTGAAAGACTTTAATAAAGACTGGGTTGTAATTCTAGGGCTTTAAATATTATTACTTTCTCGTCTTATGGCGGTAAACAAGAAATGGAGAAGATTTAAGTTTTCTCCATGGCATTCACGCGTGACGATAAATTTCTTACTTGATAACAATTGTAACTAAAAACTCTCGATTTAGAATTATCTGGGAGTTATGTTATCCATAAATAATTATCACACGGAATACTGATGATTTTAGAGAATCACATTCAATTCTCTAACACACTGGCTATAAATGTGTTTAACTAAATATAATCTGACGTAATACTGGTGCTTGGTTTCGTAAGAATTCCAGTATCCATATGCAGATATAATAGTTAGTTTATGTGAACATTACTGTTAGTAAGTTTTAGTAACTCCTGTAATTAGTATATTTTAATACAATAGTATTGTATTAGTGTTGGAAATTTCCAACATAACTCCGGGGGGAGATTTCTCGGGTCGCAGTGCAATGTTGAGTACTGACATACCTATCCCGAAGTTAGTATTAAAGTTAATATGTTAGTATGTTAGTACACACATAACGGATGTCCCGTAATTGTCAAGGACATACAAGAAACTTAAGTCTTGCAAAATTTTCATGTTGAATGGAACATGTTATTAGAAATCATCTAAAGTTAATGACTAATAAAGCCTACAATAAACTCTGGGACTGGTGTCACTATGACATGTAATGTTTATGTTACTAAGTCTTAAAGTCTT
Organism: Procambarus clarkii; assembly: GCF_040958095.1. Classification (NCBI taxonomy): domain Eukaryota; kingdom Metazoa; phylum Arthropoda; class Malacostraca; order Decapoda; family Cambaridae; genus Procambarus; species Procambarus clarkii. The sequence continues at coordinate 8,349,409 of NC_091190.1, read as the reverse complement.
GTAAACTCTCAGATACTCTAGACGAAATAATGTTATTATTAATAGCCTATACAACAAATTAAGAATTGAATCATACAATTTAAAGTAACTGAGAATCCACTGTGATGAGAATGTTCTGGGTCATTGTGACTTGTAACGATTTGTTACTTGACATCACAACACAGTATCATCATGATTACTTAAATTGGATGGGAAAGGATTTGCTCTTGGTCGGAGCTATAATAGGCTTGTAGTTTCCGTTTGCATTGTTGAGCAGTAGCTCTAGTGGGGCGGTTGCTCGGTGGATCAGAATTGTTGTCCTCGGAAACTGTTGGTGAAGCTGGTTCTGGTAAACACTCTCGTTGTGCTAATTCGAGAGGTACCAACTTCTCTAAGGTGTTTAGGGTAGTGTTGCCTCGGCATAAAACCTTGACTACTCTCAGGATGCCTTGGTGATCTGGGTGGATAGCAACAATTTTGCCTATGGGCCACTCGGACCTTGGTCCATCACTGTCAACCAATACTAGGTCTCCTGGTTTAAGTTGTACTTTATTATAGGGACTCGAAGCTCCGTAGCGGTACTCTCGTAGAGCTGTGAGGTACTCTCGAGTCCACACCTCATTCTACCTTTCAATTACGCTAGAAAGATGTTGGTAACTTTCTACTAAGTCACTCCTGGTTACATGTGAAGGGTTGACGGGGTCCTCTTCTGTCAAAAGGTATTAGAGGGCTCAGCAGGCCTCCATGTATTAAGTGTGGGGGACTCAGAGGTTCTCTCTGTGAGAAATCATCTGATAGGTATGTTAATGGGCGATTGTTGTCTCGTGCCTTGATTTCCACGACAAGTGTTTGGAGTTCGGAGTAACTAATTTTCTGTCGATGCAAGGTTTTCCTTAAACACTTCTTGACAGTTCCGATCATACGTTCGTAGAACCCACCTTGCCAGGGGGCTCTGGGAGCAATAAATTTCCTGTGGCATTGTCGTCTCTGCAGGATTGACTGCACTTCTGGATGATTCCATACCTCTCGCAGACAGGCTTCTCCTGCTACAAAATTTGAACCATTGTCCGATATCATTAGTTTGGGACAGGATCTGCGAGCTGCAAATCTGCGAAAAGCTTGGATGAAGGCTTCAGCACTCATGTCCGAAGTCACTTCTAGATGTACGCCTCGCGGTAGCACACGTGAAGAGGCAAATAAAAGCTTTCACTGGTATCTTATCTGGATTGCCAGTGAGAAGCAAGGCTCCTGTGTAATCGACACCAGTGGTCTCAAAGGGACGAAGATGAACTACTCTTTCTTCAGGGAGTGGTGGAGGTCCTGGGTAAGGACACACTCTAGCATCGTATCTTTTGTAGATCACACAGAATTTAATAATTGATGTGACTGTTTGACGACCTTGAGGAAGCCAATATTTTTGTCTAAGGTCGGTGAGAGTGTCTAACACTCCACCATGCAAAGTACCATATTGATGGTGATGTAAAACTAGAAGTATAGTAATGATGTGGTGATGTGGTAGAAGGATTGGATTCTTTGTATCCAGATCAATTTTGGCATGAAGCAAACGTCCTCCACACCTTAATATATTATGAGTGTTGGCATCATACCAGATACCTAGAGACTTGGTTAATTTATCTGGAAGATTTTCATATTCACTTCCATATGTCTCTTACTGTGCATGTTTGATCCAGTAGAGGATAGGATTGGGAAACTTATGTCTGATTCCTATCTTAGCAAGAAAGTCAAACACATGTGCTGTCACTCTTAATAACTTACTCAAGTTAGAATAATTGTGAGGATTAATAACTAAGATTCGATGAGGTTCTGGTTCTTTCATGGGAGTGGTGATATTGGTCACTATGACTTGTGGCTTTTGTTTGGGCCACTGACCACTAACAAGCCATGAAGGTCCATTAAACCACATCGAAGACTTGATAAGTTGTTTTAGTGTCAATCCTCGAGATAAGTAATCTGCAGGATTGTCCTTAGTGGGAACATGTCTGAATTTATATCCAGCAGATAATTCATGAATTTCCCTAACACGATTACTAATGTAGGGAGTTTTATTGTTGTTGTTTCTTACCCATTGTAAGACTGCCTCATTGTCTGACCACACGACGATTTCGCCAAAGTGGATATTATTAAGTGTCCCGGTCAGGCAATGAGCCAATCTTACTCCCACCAGCAATGCAGTTAACTCCATTTGAGGTAAAGATCTCTTCTTAATGGGAGCAACTCTTGCTTTAGATGTGAGCAAAATTGATTCTGCACTATTCACTAAGTAGGCTACAGCGCCATACGCTTTGCCAGAGGCATAGTGAAAAATGTGCAAATTTGTGGGCAAGTTTTGTCCTGAAGCATTACGAGGAAATTTCAAAACACCTAACAGATTGAAATCCGTTGTATCTGCCATTTATCTTGCAACTCAATTGCCAACGGATCATCCCATCCCATATGTTTCTGCCAGCATTCCTGCATTAGGAGTTTGCCCCTTATTAATATAGGACTAAGTAAGCCTAAAGGGTCAAATGGTTGACTGACATACGAGAGTAGTTTTCTCATGGTAAGGGATGAATTATCGGTTTGTACTGACTTGACATTCATCTCGTCAGTACTTGTGTTCCATTCCACACCCAGAAATTTTAATTGATTAGGTACCTGATAACCTGGAAACTCTTTCTCGATTATCTGGTTTAATGATTTATTATTTGAGGCCCATGATTGTAGTGGCATATTGGCTCCTAACAACTCACGGTTAGCCTCATGGTAGATTTCTACCAAATTGGAATGATCATTTGTAGTTCCCTGGAAATTATCGACATACAAGTTGTCACTGATTTCTGCCTTATAAGGGCTATTTGACTTCCTCAAATGTGTATCTAATGTTGCTTGAAGTAGAAACGGGGAGGAAGTCGAATAGCACTGAGGCAAAACGATAAGTTATGATATCACTGTTAGGATCCAGTGGGTCCTTAATCCAGAGAAACTTGGTGTAATTACGATCCTCCTCTTGTAAACCTACTCTAAGGAAAGCTTTACTGATATCAGCAGTATAAGCAAAAATACCAGTACGGAATCGTAATAACACATCATGTAGCCTTTGTGTTAGGCTAGGTCCCGTTTGGAGACATTCATTCAAAGACACGCTGTTTGGCTTCACTTTAGCACTACAATTGAAGACAATACGTATTGGTGTCGTCAATGAATCTTTCACCACAGCGTGATTCGGTAAATAGTGACCTATTTTTCGGTCATCATTATCAACAACCTCGATAAATTTACTGTTGAGTTGTTGTTGGATTAGTTGATGATACATGTTCAGTTTGTCTGGCTGCTTCTTCAGTCGTGTTAATTGAGACTGTACTTGTGAGGCTGCCATGAAATAATTAACTGGAAGTTGTGGATGATTCAACTTCCATGGTAGTCTCACCCAGTATTGTTTATCTTTATAGACAACTGTATCCAGATATTGCTGGTAAGTCCACATATCATCAGGGCTTGGTTGTTCAGGGATAATACCTAAAGTGTCTAAATCCCACAGACGATGTACAGGTGGATCAGACTCAATATCTTCAGATATTTCTCTGAAATGTAGGGGTGACTGTTCCAAGCCTAGTCACGCCACTATTGTATTGTTAGATTGTTGGTTGGTTGACGCTGGATTTTGTTGGAAAAGCACCGGTCCAGTAAGCAACTTGCCTCCAGCAGATGACAACAAATTCATTCCGTGTTGTCTGGTGCATCCCGTTATAAATTTATAATAATGGTCAGCGCCTATAAGTATTCCAACATCAGTGAGGCAGTCAGAATTTATTTTGTAATCTGCTAGCCTCATGCGGTTTCGTTTAAGATATTTCGCAGTGCGAGCTAATCCTGTGACCTGCAGGTCTGTAGGAAGTTTGTCTACTACTACCGCTTGTATTGGACTAGTGGAAGATCCAAGTCTCACTAATACCGTAACTACTTGGTATTCACGAGGTCCACTATTAGTCAAGAAACCAGAAATATTCAATCTCACACTTTTGGCAGGTTTTAATTTTAACTGCTCGACTAATTGTTGTGTAATGAAGGTTTTCTGTGATCCTTGATCAAAAAGACCTCTAGTGTTAACTCTAGATTTCCTGTTAATTAATCTAAGTTGAGCTGTAGGCAGAGTGGTATTATTGCCTGACTCAGTAGCAAGTACATTTATTTCTTGATGTACCTTGCAATATTGTACTGTGGTAGAATTTGTGGAATTCTCCCCAGTTGTCATGGATTGGGTAGAAGTTTTTCTACATAAGGCATAATGATGTATACCTTTGTTGCATCTACTGCATGAACGTAGTTGCACTACACATTTACTGGGATCATGAGAGCCCATGCACTTGGTGCACCTGTGTATTTCTTGTAACCGTTTAATCCTGGTATTAAAGTTAGGATAAACAGTGCATTGGTCGGTGGCATGTTCTTGACTACAGAACAGACACCTTATCTCTCTGGTTGACTTTATCCCTTTAGTAGACAAGTCATTGGTTACACCAAAAGGAGATACTGAATAAGTACCTACATTACCACTCCCTTTTCCAGTGGATGGAGCAGTCCTAGGTTTAAATTTATTAGACTTATTTAATGTCGTTTTGGGTTTGACTGAAGTGTCAATATGAGCTGAGTTACGATGGGAGTTAGTAGAGAAGTTTGAAACACCTTTCCCATCTTGGTTGGCTCTTTGTCTTTCGACTAAGGTATGTAGACCTTCTGTAATTTCTTTCAAGGTCAGAAAGGTTTTATTGTACATAGTACACAATTTATCTAAGGTTTCTCTTGGCAATTTTCGCCTTACAACTACTTTGGTCATCCATTCAGCTGTCTGAATTTGGACTTTAAGGCTTAAGGCCTTGAGCAAAGATTCTAACTCTAGCCTGAAAGTTTGGAGAGAATCTGTAGTATTATTAGCAGATGGTAAATCTAGCAATTTTTGAACTAAGACAGTAATAGTTCTCTCCTTGTTATCGTAGTTGGTTTTGAGCAATTGAACAGCTAGGGTGTAACCATCACTGATCAGTGTTATATTAGAGATTACTTTCAAGGCTTCATTTCGTAACAAGCCTTGTAAATAAGTGAATTTGGTTGTTTGAGGAATGTTGACTTTAGAGTCTACTGCATCCACGAATTTACTCCAGAAATCATCCCAACTTTCATTCTCGTTACCAGAGAATGTGGGTATGTTGATTTGAGGTAATTTGACATCAGGATCTGTATGTGCAGTAGAAGTTATTGTTAATTTGTTTTTAGCAATTTGCCTTTTAAAGGGTTGAAGCTTAACCTGTATATCATCTTCATACTGGGCTAAGTCATTTACAACATCCTCAAGTTCACTATTACCTATAGAAGTTGAGTGAAGTTCTGTCAAATACAGATTCATATATTGCTTAATATGGGCGAATTTGCTTTCAGCAACTTGAAGTAAATCTTATAATTCAAAGTAGTCAACAGGTGACTGTTGTGACAGATTTTGACATTTTGTAATCTGTCGGGTCAAATGACCTTTCAGACCGATAAGGGTCCTTTTCATTTTCTCAGCCGTTTCCATTATGGTAGGTAAAGGCTGGTTTGACAGTAAATAGTTGTTACTGAGATAACTGGGATATTGACTCATTCAATGGAGTTCAATATCAATAATAATAGCCTAATATATTTGAATAGACTACACTACCTCTTTCAGAGGTTAATTTACCTACCTAACAAGAAATAACTAATTATTTTGAGTAGTGCTTGAACTTCACCATTAACTTTCGTCTGGCTAGCTCATCTTTATCACCATTAGATGTAATGGTGATCATTCAGCAGCACTCAAAATGTATACACACAAAATAATGAGTACAAGAGGAAATAATATGGATATACTCTAATCAGAGTTATCTTAAGGTTTAATCCCACCCTTGATAGGGTCAGCACAAATGAATAATATATGTACTACTAACTAGCTCAAGCCTAGTCGTGAGAATTTCTACCTAAGAAACTACAAATTTATTTAGTCTGCGTTTGTGCCAAATTCAGCACAATCACAGCCTAAATTCCTACCTAATAAAGGTTGGCAAAGATTATTGTGGTGCAGTAATGTGAATATATAGTTGTGCTGTATTTTTGTTTTGTTTTTTGGATTTTATAGTTTATATAAATGTGTCACTTGCACACACAAGTGAAAAACAATTATGTACAGTTAATTTTGGCTTGCTAGCCACAGCCGTTTGTGATAATTGATTGTGTTGATCAATTTGTCAACCACATGTGACCTAGACTCACCTGACAGGTGTACACCATCTCTTGCCAGGTTTTGCCTGTATGGTCTGGCTGTAAATTGGATATAAGTGGCATCCAATCGTACTCGTTTTTTCAGCCTGAAGTTTATGTATTTGGTAGCCCTCTGGTAATATTCCGGTGTTACTGCCCAACGATTATCATTACTCAGTTGGCGAGATTTCCACTAATGTGAATACTACCGAATTGCTGATGAGTTTAAATGAAGAAATTATGGTTTTAAGGTGATTAATCACCTCAGCTGGATGACGAGTAGGATGGATGTCATTACCACCTAAATAAATAATGGTTAGATGGTGAGGCCACTCTAACGCAGGTGTTAGTGTGGAATTGTTATAAAAGTTATGAGCTGTTGCTCCTGGTGACCTAAAGATTCTTACTTCAGTATGAGGTATAGGTCTAAGTGTTGTGGGTAATTGACTGTGTCCCACGAGTGCTACCTTATACATGAGGTATAAGTAGCAATGACTTGGTGTGAATTAGGCTAACCTATGTGTTACACTGCCGGTAGACACAATTAATTAATGGGGTTAGTCTAGACTACTTCACACGGTGATTAGTTATTACTAATTAGTATGTATATATTTATATTTATGTTTATCCGGTTCGATAAGGACCATATTGTGGGATATCTGGGCTTGACTCAATTTATTTAATTATTAAATTAATGAAATCAATTACGAAGGACCACCCACTTTTAAGAAAAGAGGGAAACTAATAAAAAGTGATCATTAGAAACACAAGGAAGAACCAGTGTCTATGGATAAATATTAGAAAGCATAATCACTTAAATAATTAATGGGCTGTATGGTTAATTAACTCAAGTCAAAGCCTCAAACACCTACATTGGGGGGGGGGGGGTATTGCTAGAACTTCATATACGTCTAGGAACTAGTGTGGATTCGTGCACCAGTTCATTGTTTGATAAATAATATTGTGACCAAAATGTTAAAGAATCAATAGGAGATTACCAGTAGAAATTATAAAGATTATTAGCATTAGAAAGCAATCATCTAAATAAACACATATTATCTCCAGTGTTCATGACGAGTATTCAATTTGATAGAATCATGAAATAAATAGCAAAAATTGAAGTAATTAAATGTGTACAAAAAGTCTTAGCTTTAAGACGATTTCTATGACATAATTCACGCCTCGTCCTTGTGATCTCAGGAATTCCAAGTAGAAGCTCTTAGAGGTGAATAACGCGAATGTAGGTAACAGCTCGTTGACTCCTCACATACGAGCTGTAATTTAAGGGATATTACGTAGCATTGAACTAGGCTACTTAAATCTCAATATTCATGAAATATAAAAAAAAAATTAGTGCGGTACTAACGTTGGATTTTTTGTAGTCGTTCGATATAACGGCAGGCTGCCCACGACATATACAATCTCTAATGATGCATCAAAAAAGAACTATATACTTATCGAAAGGTGCAAATTTGCTGAAGCCTGCCAGTATCGCGTCTCAGTCTCAAACTTCCACAATGTCGTACACGTGGTTGATAGCTTGACTTGAATATCGAAGAATTATTAGTTGACCGAGCACTGCAGATCACGTAGAACAATAATTATTCATTCTGGGTTGAGTATCAGTGTAATTCTTGCTGATAATCCCAACGTCACGTGTCTCAGACTCTGACGCCACGACCTTTGCTGCTCAATTCCGCAACACGAGTTCACCACTCCACACACACAATGGCGTCTCCCCTCCTCCAATCCGCGTCCCCGCATTCACCACAGAAATTATTTATCACGAATAATATTATTTCGCGCAATTGTGGCTGAAAGACTTTAATAAAGACTGGGTTGTAATTCTAGGGCTTTAAATATTATTACTTTCTCGTCTTATGGCGGTAAACAAGAAATGGAGAAGATTTTAGTTTTCTCCATGGCATTCCCGCGTGACGGTAAATTTCTTACTTGATAACAATTGTAACTAAAAACTCTCGATTTAGAATTATCTGGGAGTTATGTTATCCATAAATAATTATCACACGGAATACTGATGATTTTAGAGAATCACATTCAATTCTCTAACACACTGGCTATAAATGTGTTTAACTAGATATAATCTGACGCAATACTGGTGCTTGGTTTCGTAAGAATTCCAGTATCCATATGTAGATATAATAGTTAGTTTATGTGAACATTACTGTTAGTAAGTTTTAGTAACTCCTATAATTAGTATATTTAATACTGATTTATTATAATACAATAGTATTGTATTAGTGTTGGAAATTTCCAACAAGTCTCACACACTATTGTCTCATACACTGTAGTCTCACACACTGTTGTCGCAAACACTGTAGTCTCACACACTATAGTGTCAAAAAATGTACTCACACACTGTAGTCTCACGCACTGTAGTCTATCACACTATAGTCTCACACACTGTACTCTCAAACAATATAGTCTCACACGCTGTTGTCTCAAACACTATAATCTCACTCACTATAGTCTCACACTGTTGTCTCAAACACTGTAGTCTCACACACTATTGTCTCACACACACTGTACTTTCATACCATATAGTCTCACACACGGTAGTCTCACACACTATAGTCTCACACAGTATAATCTCGAACACTATAGTGTCAAACTCTCTAGTCTCACACACTATAGTCTCAAAAACTGCACTCTCACACACACTGTCGTCTCACACACTGTACTCTCACACACTGTAGTCTCGAACACTGTAGGGTCACGCACTGTAGTCTCATACACTATAGTCTCAAACACTGTAGTCTCACACACTGTAGTCTCATACACTATAGTCTCAAACACTGAAGTCTCACACAATGTAGTCACACACACTATAGTCTCACACACTATAGTCTCAAAAACTATACTCTCACACACTGTAGTCTCACACACCATAGTCTCACACATTATATTCTCACACACTGTATTCTCACACAATATAGCCTCGAACACTATAATCTCAAACTCTGTAGTTTGACACTCTGTAGTTTCACACACTATAGTCTCACAGACTGTAGTCTCACACACTATAGTCTCACACACTGTAGTCTCACACACTGCAGTCTCACACACTATTGTCTCATGCACTATAGTCTCACACACTGTAGTCTCACTCACTATAGTCTCTCACACTATAGTCTCACTCACTATAGTCTCACACACTATAGTCTCACACGCTATAGTCTCTCACACTGTAGTCTCACTCACTATAGTCTCACACACTATAGTCTCACACACTGTAGTCTCACACACTTTAGTCTCACACACTGCAGTCTCACACACTATTGTCTCACGCACTATAGTCTCACACACTGTATTCTCACACAATATAGTCTCGAACACTATAATCTCAAACTCTGTAGTTTGACACACTGTAGTTTCACACACTATAGTCTCACAGACTGTAGTCTCACACACTATAGTCTCACACACTGAAGTCTCACACACTTTAGTCTCACACACTGTTGTCTCACACACTATTGTCTCACGCTCTATAGTGTCAAACACTGTAGTCTCACACACTCTAATCTCACACACTATTGTCTCACGCACTATAGTCTCACACACTTAGATAGTATCACAATTAGATACTATAGTGACTTCTGATGTAGAAATAATTAGTAAATTGAAAGAAAGTAATGACCATTTAAATAGCAAAGTTGTATGTCTTGAGGGTTTAGTGCAAGACTTGTGCAAGGATAAGAATCAATTGGAAACAAATTGCAAAGCCATGGAAGAAGAAAATAGACTCTTAAAAATAGCTTTGGAAGAAGTTAAAGTAAATTTAAATATAAATGACTACAATAGGTTAGGTAAGGAATTTCAACAGGAGAAACAGTTTTTGTCAGCACAGATGGAGGAAGTTACACAGGGTAATAGAACAGTGCAAGAAAGATATGCAACTCACCTATGCACAAGTAGCCAAGGAGAAGGAAAAAATAAAAGAAGCAGTAAAGAAAGTCAAACACTGCAGCAACCAAGATAAAACAAACATTAGGCTGGAAGTGAGAAAAGAATTGGCATCTAACCCGAAGACTGGTGCAAAACACAGTTGATCGGAGTAAGTCGCTGATCACTTTTGGCTGCAAAGAATAGGAGATAACATCTAGGTCAGAAAGAGCTGTAGAAGAAGCAAAAGTAGTAGATAAAATTGTTGGCCTCGTGGAAGGTCTTACAACCATAATGTGAGCGACTATAGGAAAATAGGCAGATATGTAAAAGGGAAAGATCGACCTTTGAGGATCACCCTAAATGGTGCCAAACAGATGGAACAAGTACTAAGGAATGCTAGAAAATTACAAAGTGATGAGGATGGGAAAGTGTGGTCGTTAAGACGAGATTTTTCAAAAGAAGATAGAGAGAAGCTGAAACTGAACCTCGCCGAGGCAAAACGTGTAAATGAGAGCAGGAATGAAGAAGAAATCAATTCTTTTTTCTACAAAGTGATAGGGGTAGGCAGACAAGTAAAGTGGTACATAAAGGCAAACCAACAAAATCATTAGAGAGAGGGGGAGTGAAAAATAAGAAGAGGGGGAACAAGTTCCTGAAGATTGCATACACCAACATAGATGGAGTAAGATCGAAGATACTGGAGTTAAGTGATGTAATACAGCTGAAGTCACCAGACATTGTTGCACTCACGGAGACAAAACTTGAAAATGTTATTTTAAATGAGGTCATATTCCCAAGGGGCTACTCAATTTGGAGACGGGACAGAAAAATTAGGAATTCGGTGGCGTTGCTGTGCTGGTGAAAGAACACCTAAAGGTGAACGAAATAGTGACTGCCAATCCACAAGAAGTTGACATAATAGCACTAGAGATCTGCCATGAGGAGGATAAAATAATGATCATAAATGCATATAGTCCACCGCTAAGCAGCACATGGTCAAAGGAGGAGCTAGATAGTAAACGAGAAGGTCTTATAACAATAATGAGAGAGATCATAGCGAGAGCGGATAACGATAGTTCACGACTGTTGATAGTCGGCGACTTCAACTTGAAATCCATAGACTGGGAAGCATATGAAGCTAAAACAGAAGATTTTTGGACCTGTAAATTTGTAGACCTCATCCTGGAAACATTCTTGTATCAACATGTTAAACAAGCTACGAGGATGAGGGAAGGGGACATTCCCTCCATGCTAGATTTGATATTTACCAGGAAGGAGGAAGAAATATTTGACATTCAGTACCTTCCTCCCTTGGGTAAAAGTGACCATGTCTTTTTGGGAATAAAGTATGCAATGCGTTATAATCTGGAAGAAAATATGAAGGTTGATGCAATTGAAAAACCTGGCTTTAGGAGAGGACATTATGGCAACCTTAGAAAATTTTTTAGTGAGTATAAATGGACAGACTTGTTGCTAGACAAGGAATCGAATGAGATGTATGTCAAGTTTTGTGGAATATATGATAAAGGCACAAACAAATTTATACCAAAACAGAGATGCAGAACTAGGAAACAGGATTGGTTCAACAGAAAGTGCGAGAGGGCAAGAGACCAAAAGACACAAAAATGGAATCAATACAGGAAGAGGCCAAACCCCCAAACATACCAGCGATACAAAGATATGAGAAAAAACTACACAGCAGTGAGGAGAGAGGCAGACAGAAATGTTGAAAAAGGGATTGCAGACAAATGTAAAACAGAACCAGGTCTATTCTATAAATTCATAAACAACAAATTGCAGGTAAAGGATAATATTCAGAGGTTGAAAAGGGGAAATTGATTCACGGAAAATGGAAAGGAAATGTGTGAAACATTAAACGAAAAGTTCCAAAGTGTGTTTGTACAAAATGAAATCTTCAGGGAACCAGATACAATAAGAATTCCACAGAACAACATAGAACACATAGAGGTAATTAGAGACGAAGTGGAAAAAATGCTCAAGGAGCTAAATAAGAACAAAGCAGTTGGTCCAGATGGAGTTTCACCATGGGTTCTGAGAGAATGTGCACCTGAGCTCAGCATTCATCTTCAACTGATTTTTCAGGCATCCCTGTTTACAGGAGTTGTAGCTGATGTGTGGAAAAAGGCTAACATAGTTCCAATCTACAAAAGTGGAAGAGGGAAGACCCCCTTAATTATAGACCGGTATCATTGACAAGTGTAATAGTCAAAATATTGGAAAAAATAATTAAAACTAAATGGGTAGAACACCTGGAGAGAAATTAGTTAATATCAGACAGACAGTATGGTTTTCGATCTGGAAGATCCTGTGTATCGAATTTACTCAGTTTCTATGATCGAGCAACAGAGATATTATAGGAAAGAGATGGTTGGGTTGACTGCATTTATCTGGACCTAAAACTGGCTTTCGACAAAGTTCCACATAAGAGGTTGTTCTGGAAATTGGAAAATATTGGAGGGGTGACAGCTAAGCTTCTAACATGGATGAAAAATTTTCTGACTGATAGAAAAATGAGGGCAGTGATCAGAGGCAATGTATCGGACTGGAGAAATATCACAAGTGGAGTACCACAGGGTTCAGTTCTTGCACCAGTGATGTTTATTGTCTACATAAATTATCTACCAGTTGGTATACAGAATTATATGAACATGTTTACTGATGATGCTAAGATAATAGGAAGGATAAGAAACTTAGATGATTGCCATGCCCTTCAAGATGACCTGGACAAAATAATTATATGGAACACCAGTGGGCAATTGGAATTTAATGTTAATAAATCCCATGTTATGGAATGTGGAATAGGAGAACATAGACCTCACACAACCTATATGTTATGTGAGAAATCTTTAAAGAATTCTGATAAAGAAAGAGATCTAGGGGTGGTTCTAGATAGAAAACTATCACCTGAGGACCACATAAAGAATATTGTGCGAGGAGCCTATGCCACGCTTTCTAACTTCAGAATTGCTTTTAAATACATGGATGGCGATATACTAAAGAAATTGTTTACGACTTTTGTTAGGCCAAAGCTAGAATATGCAGCGGTTGTGTGGTGCCCATATCTTAAGAAGCACATCAACAAACTGGAAAAGGTGCAAAGACATGCTACTAAGTGGCTCCCAGAACTGAAGGGCAAGAGCTACGAGGAGAGGTTAGAGGCATTGAATATGCCTAAACTAGAAGACAGATGAAAAAGAGGTGATATGATCACTACATACAAAATAGTAACAGGAATTGATAAAATCGATAGGTAAGATTTCCTGAGACCAGGGAACAGGGGCATAGGGTGAAAAAAACTCTTCCCATTGTTTCTCGCCTGGATTCGATCCCAGGCGCCGGCGAGAAACAATGGGCAGATTTCCTTTCACCCTATGCTCCTGTTACCTAGCAGTAAAATAGGTACCTGGGTGTTAGTCAGCTGTCACGGGCTGCTTCCTGAGGGTGAAGGCCAGGTCGAGGACCGGGCCGCGGGGACACTAAGGCCCCGAAATCATCTCAAGATAACCTCAAGAAGATCTCAAGACAGACCTGGAACTTTAAGAACAAGAGGTCATAGATTTAAACTAGCTAAACACAGATGCCGAAGAAATATAAGAAAATTCACTTTCGCAAACAGAGTGGTAGACGATTGGAACAAGTTAGGTGAGAAGGTGGTGGAGGCCAAGACCGTCAGTAGTTTCAAAGCGTTATATGACAACGAGTGCTGGGAAGACGGGACACCACGAGCGTAGCTCTCATCCTGTAACTACACTTAGGAAACTACACTTAGGTAATTACACTGTAGTCTCACTCACTATAGTCTCACACACTATAGCCTCACACACTATAATCTCACACACTATAGT